>NW_019174497.1:322494-569224 GCF_002260705.1 Seriola dumerili | reverse complement strand
GTAACTGACAAATTAAAACTAGAATACAGTTGTGAATGAAGCTGCAGGTGAACTTCACTGTCACAAGACAAGTCTGCATCATAAAGAGGTGGATGAATCTTATTTAGTAACAAGTAGAAATTCTCCCTCCTCCCTCCTCCCTCCTCCCCATCCACCACCATCCATGGCTGTTGTCATGGTGACGGCCGGTAGGGGAGGTCCTGAGATAGACACGTCCCCCTCCGTCCTGATTTACTGACTCCAAATAAGCTGCGGGAAATTACCAGGGATAGCTGATTTCAAATGGACTGACAAGAACATGTATTGATTCGCTCATCAATCATTCTCTTTTACCCGCGCCGAAAGCTGCTTGAACCCCCAGGGATCACATATGAACTATTAGGTGCGAAAAATAGGCTACGGTTTGGCTTCTGAAAAAAACAAAACATGCAATAGCACCTTCAATATGCATATTAATTTCATTTTTTTTTATTTTAATGCCAACATATTATCTAATTTAAGACATTAGAAGCCGTTTTGGGTTATTTCTATCGGGCCATTTTGTTGCCATGAAGTGATACTTGATGAGAAAGTCATTCTAAATATAGGACAGCCTCTTTAGACAGACTGCAGCGCATTATAGCAGAAAATTCAGATAGGATTTCACATGCACAAAGGCCACCAGATTGTCTAAACCCACTGACCGTCATGTAATCCTCAACATAAATCACAGATGACAGTGTGTTGTGTTGTTGTCGGAAGCCATCAGTTTGTTGCCCAAACAGACACAGTGAGACTTTATACAAAGAAAATTAAACCAAAATAATAAAAGCAATATGGGCTTTTTTTTTTTTTTTTTTTTTTTTTTTTTTTTTTAAGGCTGAACAGTTTGCTTTGGCAGGCATTTACGACTGAGAGGCTGTGAGAAAAACTCTAAACAATCAATACTATAGCTCACTACTACAGGGCTCACAGATCAGCTGTGTAGACACACTGCTGCTGCTGTGGCAGGGGATCCCTTCTTTGAGTGCAAATATAACATCAGTCATGAAAACTGAGGAGGGTGGTAAAAATTTGTGCAGTATGGTTTAAGAGCCTCATATTAAAAATGGTGGCATATTTGACCTTTTTATATTTTCTGTCCTATTTATGAGGACAAGGGGAAAATGTTGAAGTTGAGTTGTGGAAGTTAATATAGATTTGGGGCGGTAGTAAGAATGCAAAATACAGTACATTTAGTTTAATTAAAAAACATTCACTGCCCATTGAAAAACAAGATAATATACAATACATTTTTGACAGCTTCTTTATGTGGCATGAAAAACTGAACAGGAGGCAAATTATTAATCACAGTGAATTCATGTGACTGCAAAACCTGCATCAAAGAAAGAATATTAAGACAAACTACTCAATATTGTCTCAATCGCTCCATCACTCTGCCTCTTCTTCAATTGCACTGTAGTACTGAGATCTTATGGTTTATCTGCAAGGTCACTGGTCTTATCTCAGTGTCAACAACAATGAGCTGCAGACCAGCAGACCTCCAATCAGGATCGGATCCCCCCGGGTGGGTGGTGGTGCTGGTGGTGGTGGGGCCATGTTGTTCATGTTGTCTCTATGTGAAAACACACTGAACTGCTGTGATGTGGTCAGTCTTCACTAGGACACAATAACACAGGCTGCCGTTTGGTCTGTGGCCCTACTTTTGTGTATCAATCTCTGTCTGTGCCGGGATTCTGTGGAGTAGTCTGGCATCTGTCGTAGATGCAAATACCATCTGTTTTTTCGCAGCTCAGCACGCCTCTCCTCCTCCCACTGTTCTGATGTTTATTGAGCACTGGTGGCAGAGCTGTGTGTGCCAACCCATATAACATGTCATTGAACCACCAGGCAAATGCGTCTCTTCCATTGGGCCAATGAATAAATAAAAAATCAACTTTTTATAGGGTCAGTGCCATTTAAAATTTTATCTCTTCCATTCCTGCCAGTTAGTTTAGAGATGTAGGTCAGATGACAGGCTGCAGAGGGAGTAAGGTTTTAGATAAATAAAATACTGCCACCCAGTGGTTAAATACAAGACTGACTGAGTTGTCGGCATTAATTTCCATGAAACACAAAGGCTTTTTGCATTATTCACCTCAGCGTATGCATGTAAATATACAACCAGGAAGTACTTCTCACCAGAGCATACTCTTACAGTCTCCAAACAAAATCGTTAACTGTCATGTCATCTTTGCATCTAACGCCAAAGAATCATTAGAAGATATCAAATCCCTCAGTAGTCCAAATGATATGACTGCAAAATAATCACAGTTATTAAATGGTAATAGGTTCATTAAAAGCTAACACTAAAATTAGCAATTAAATATTCCAATCAAAGAAAATGTTACAAGCTGGCAAAAACAATCAAAGCTGTATACCTGCCCTAATATTCAACACATCTCTGTGTTTGCACGCTGTTCAAAGAATCACAGAACTCCCCACTCGCTCTCACTCAAGAGGCTCCTGAATGACAGTGACATCTCACATCAAGGCGTTCAATTAAATTACTACTGATGGCAGCTCTGAGGCTCTAGCAGCCGAAGGATCTGCTGATGAAGCTCTTCTAAAAGTTCAGAGCAAACAATCCGACTGAGGGCGTAAACAGTGTGGTCAACACAGCCAATCATTACTGTGTTGTTGAGTACATCTGATGTCCAGTGGCCACAGCACAAAGACAACCATAGTTGACAGCCTCATTAACACTCACAAGGGCAGAAGTAGCAAGCTGCACAAAGGGTAAGACAGGTCCTTATTTATTGTTGCCAAACTCACCGGAGTGTTGGTCGGTCTCTGTCTCCGTGCCTCCAGAGTGGAAGCTGTTGGCGAGCGAGGAGCTCCAGGACACTGAGTGGCTGATGGTGCGATTGATAGCAACATGCCCGTCGCCTCCAGATGAGCTGGACGCCTGACTGTCCAGCAGGGGCACAAACATACAGTTGTCCTGATGACATGATCCTGCAAAACACACACACACACACACACACACACACACACACAACACACACACACACACACACACACACACACACACACACACACACACACACACACATACAAGCATCAGACAAAGAGGTGATCAGAGTATATTACTAAAGTATTGTTATTGCTTTTATCTTGAATACATCCTATATTGAAACCATTACACCAGTTGCTTGAGTCATCAGTGATAAAATCTAAAAGTTTGTATGATCAGATCAGAATAATTTGCAAGTGATCACAGCAGTCCAGCTCTCTACTTATCCCTCTCCTGTTACTGCACTCATACATTTTTAACACTTCTTTAAAATTCCTTTTAGCCTCTGACACTTGACACTAATGGGGAGCAAAAAAGTCTCTGGCTCCAAACCAACTGTGTAACTCGTCTGATCAGGTTAGATTGTCAATGAAAACCAGTAAAACTAACAGAAATGTCTAATAATGTCAGACTACAAATGTATTCATTTAAAGTGCTCTGGGATAGATGACTTGTGGATTAAACATTTGTCTAACTTGCAGCTTTGTTACCATTGAGTTTGTTTTCCAGCTCCAGCAAAATGTCTGCAACAGATTCTCTTTTTTCTTAAAAGTAAAATAATGAAAATCAGTAGAGACACTTCACTGACTCGATACATGTCTTAAATATTAAGGCCTATATGATTATGTAATATTATGTAATACTTCTCAACTGCACATTTAGAATATGAATCAATGTTGATGTTCACAACTATATAAACAAACTGATCATTCTTGAATTCATTTCTACACATGGCCAACTCTCATAACACACAGTATTATATGCAAAATGTCAGCTCCTCTGAAAATGTGGAGATGGGGAATAATCGGAACAGTAAGACTAAAAATGGATGGATGCACATTATAAATGAATGTTTACCCTTTTTGCAAATAGCTACTGAGCCATTACTTTGTAGTGATCGCCTTATTACATAATGTACAGAGGCTACCATTCTGAATCCTAAACAGGTCACTGCTAAGGTCAACCAAGTTACCACACAATAATGCATTTTAATTTGTTTACAATGGGAAAATAACATCTACATTCAGAGATTTTCATTCAGTGTGTGCTGATGTGCGCTCCCTCCCTCGTGTGTGCATTCAGCTTCATTAAAACCAACAGGAAGAGCCGTGGGGATGTGCTCAGAGTCCAAACAGCGTGACTCACCAACATTCAGACATACTTTGCATCTCAGAAATGATTCTCTACAGCTTCAATAGCGACATCTCCCTTCAGCATCTCTTCTCGATGGAGCTGGCAAGAGAACAACACGTGGATGCCAGACATGCTGGTGCTTAAATATGCTAAATGCTAAATATTAAAAATACACAGTTTTGTTTGTGACAACAACAGTAATTACTACCAGAGGTCTTTTTTACAAACAGACTGCAAGAATGGAGGGCGGTGTAACACAGCTGAAAATAAAGGGAGTCTGTTTGAGTGATTTCAGAGTAGTGCAAGTTGCCATCTCCCAGTGGTGCTTCACTGAAAAACACAAAGACTGCCATTAAAGAGATTCTTGCACAAAAAGGGAGAGTCAAGGCGTAATACTAAGATGGAAACTGCTGCACCTATGTCCCCAGAGACCTGGACAGCTGGTCAGAAAAAAAAAATCACTTTCCTTTAAAATGTGCTTTGTCCATTACAGCTGTTTAGTTTAAGTGCGTTGATATACTGTCCTGAAGATTTCAAAAGTATGGAGACATTAGGTAGATCGATTGATGACCCGGTACTTCCTGTGTGAACTTCCTGGCACATTGATTACTTATTTAAACAAATACATCTGAAAAGGTACATGTCACTAATTTCCACTCCCAAGTAACCGATGAGGAAAGTGTGACTCCATTAACCATGTAAATACATAAGGATAATCAGGTAAGTATAATTTATCCAGGAAAATAAGCAGCCATATGGTTTGGCAAATACTCCTTACTATACTACTTACCCTGACTAAATTACTGCTTTGCAATAAATGTCACAATCACATCTTGAGCTTATTGATAAGCTTAGGGCATTGCATAATTAGTGTATGTGCACAAACACTTTATAACATGGAAATGTCAGCAGCTGATAAAACAAATCTAATTTAGTTTGAGTGCAGCCAGGTGGACATCTTCTCCAGCAACTTGTTAATTCAATAAAAGTGGCATCAATGTTTATATACATAATACCTATAAGCTAAAGAGTCCGGAGGCAATTTATACAGAAGTATTTCCATTACATGATGGCTACTCCAACCTGGTCTGTGAGACTTATGTCTCTTAAACAGCTTACATAAATCAGCAGTGATTACTTCAGGGAAAATAAATGTTTCAATAAAACCATCACACTCCGGCCTCCTTCCATATTTCCATTGTGTGCAGATATGATATTGGGCTAACAACAGTTAGAGTCTGTAAATACTGTTTTAAACAATGAGCATAGTTGTAAATAGCATGCAAAATAAAGAAAAGTAAAAAAAATCATGACTCCACAACAGGACTTTGACTTTGAGCAGAGTGATACAGTTTCTGCTGAACTTGTTAAATCCTCCAAACCCCAGAGAGATTTCAGTTTTGACAAATAAAAAGGTGAAACATATGGGAGCTATTTAGAACAGAATGATAGACAAGTTCAAGAAAGAAGTTACCAGTAAACACAGCTAATACACAGCTTTATTTTATAGTTTTATCATGTTTTTTCATTAGCTATCACTGCTGAGAGAGAACAGAAGAAAATATTTAGCAATTTCTAATCAAAATCAGATTTTCTTCCCAGGGAGCTTTTTTTTTTTTTTTTTGCACACAACACCTCTATTATTGGATGAAGGGGTACACACTGAGGGATCCAAACCAGTGTCAAATGCTTGATGATTTATACTGTGGTAAACACTTCACCCAGCTTCCAGCAGAGCCACCACATCACAGTTTGCCCCCATGACCCTCTCAGAGTCTCTGCACACCACTGAAAATTATCCACATGGCTCAACACAGATGAAAACACTGTCCTATTAGCTATCACGACACAACCAAGAGTTTTGCCATTTTCATCTTTGCCTGGGGCAATGATGATTTAGAATAACTAATAAAAGCCACAGCATTCATGCAATGGATAGCTCATTAAACTGAATGATGTTGGATATTTCTCTAGAAAATAGTCACGCTCTCCTTGCTCCAGACTGGCTGACCATAGATGTTTAACCACAAGATTACAGCGAGCTTTCCTGAGTGCTGTGCAAACATGTCAGAGATAAAATGAACGGCATACACCAGAAAGACACATAATTTGGCCTGTATAATTATTATTCTATTTAATCTATGTGCATGCCCACTTAATCTATTTCTCATTTATGCAAAATGACATGAAGGAAGCATCCATGTGCACTCTTCTTAGAAAACTATCATTGGGTAATGTACCTTCACTAACTTCCCCGTTCATTCACTCAATATCCCGGTTCATGAATAAATTAATCGTATAAGATCAGTTTTCATCAAATAGATTAACAGCATATTTTACACACACTGAACTCATCTGCACTCATCACTATATATAGTGGTTTGCCACAGTTTTGGAATAACAGACTGAGAATTATGACGGCCAGCTGTTCAAAACAGGTGTACTTTTACTTTTTAATAACAAAGAACAAACCATTAAACACACATATCTGGTTAATAAGAAATCATATAAAGAAGCTATGAAATCAGTTAAATTTCATAGCTATCTGCAGTTTTACTACCATCCCTTGTGCCTCCTTCAGAAGTGAGTTAAACCTACCTGAGGAGATGCCAAGAGCCTGTGACACGTTGACTTCCACTGCATGTACTTGCGCCTTCAGTATAAATCCCCCATCCATAATTTTCTGAATGACAACTTTTACAACTACAAAAGCTGCGCAATCTCATGGACCTTCCATTCCCACAGTGCAGCAGCCTACCTTTGAGCTGTGAAACAGCCCGGGCAAGTGCAGCGCTGATGGATGGGTGGAGTTTAAAATGTTGTCGGGCTGTAGCCGTCTACATTTAACTCCCATGATTGAGGAATATTGATTGGACGGTACTGATGTATGGAGGATCATTCACTACACAGGGGGCTTTCTCATTAGTCTACGCGATTGACAACAAATTATAACAAGAGAAGATGAAGAGCCAGTCTATAGGGTAAGTCTTTAGATTAGTTACACTTGTTACAAATTCGGTTATTCGGGATGTCCCGTGTCTCTTAAATCTCGTTCAGTAGCCGGCTGTATTTATGGGGTAATGCACAGAAATCCACATTTGCTCTCATGAAAAGTAATACTGATACGTTGCTTTCATGATTTTAGATGTAATCTCGTTGTTTTGTGTAGGGGATTTAAAATCATTTACAAAATCAACATAATAGATGAGGGTTTGGAGCATTTCCACTTTGATGTACGAAAATGGTATTTGCCCATAACAATAAATAGATGAGCCAAATCAGATATATTAGATAGGCAAAGAAGATGAAAAACAATATAATATGGGAAAAATACTGAGATTCTATCAATCTTTAAGGATAAGCAGACATCGATGGTTTTTACAAAACAGGAAGGCCTAGGGGGGAAGATGGTTAGGGGCTGCTGTTTCCAAGATGCAAAAACAACACAGTTCATATTAAAACCTGAATATACTCAAATAAAACCCAAGTGGATGTTACAGATGTTATAGTTTTGTAATGTGTTCATTTAACATTGGGGGCAACCAGCCAAGATAAACAATAGGCTAAGTAAAAGTACTATATATGAAAAATAAAAACCCATAAGTGTGGGCCTGGGTTTTAGCCTCACAGTCTCCAAAATCATCTTCTTGACGAACTAGTCTG
Organism: Seriola dumerili; assembly: GCF_002260705.1. Classification (NCBI taxonomy): domain Eukaryota; kingdom Metazoa; phylum Chordata; class Actinopteri; order Carangiformes; family Carangidae; genus Seriola; species Seriola dumerili. Next base: position 561,393 of record NW_019174497.1, on the reverse strand, counting down.
TTGTCAGCTTTTCTTTGGCTCCTGGACCCTAAAGGTGGGCGAGGAGCTGGGTCTGTCACTTTAAAGTGTTCTGTGTTAAATGTAGAAGAATTAGAGGGATGGCTCTACAGTGACATACAATAAACCTGTTACAAAAATTGTGAGAGAATCAGTCTGGTTTGATTAAGGACTTAATTACCTCATAGTTCCACAAGGTGGAGTTGTGATGAAAGAAATCTCGAGAAAATTGAAAACCAAAAAGAAAAACGCAGAAGCCCTTTTTTTTTTTCAAATGATCCAACATTTTGTAGGGAGTCATCGTTACTATGGTGATTTTTGTGTTGGTTTTGTCCCTCGCCACACAGTGGCGCTGTTTAACCAGCTATCAGAAGTGTCAACGCCACCACGGTCGCACTGAGCTATGTTCAAGATCACCAAACACAGACCACGAGCACTATGAACACATTTTTACGCGATGAAGTTAGTTACACTGCTACTTACGATTCATTAACTGTGAAACGCAGTAGTAGCCTCGTGGGATGCTGACATGACAGTGATGTTACTTTTGTGTCTAGAGCAAGCTATCTGAAATCGTCAACTGTGTTTATTAATTTAACGCTATTGAACATACTCTGGCAGATTTGTCAGCCAGTTGAATTCGGACCAAAACAAACACAGAAGGAAAAATATTTGGCTTAGACGTCTGACAGTCAAACAGCTATTTTCCAAATGCCGATACGATTAAACAAGAGGTGTGAGAAGAAAATGTTCATTATGCGGCCTGCAGCAGAGACTGGCTTTGTAGTGTAGCAGTAACTAGCTTTTAGCTAGAATGCTAATGTTACCGTAGCTAACAGAAGCTACCGTTAGATAACGGTAACGTAATGCAAGACGACCCGACAACAGTAGCTGGGAGTAGAGGCTACTGCTTCTGTTGCCTTAACTATCAGCCCAGTTGTTTGAAACGGGCTTGTCACCTAGCCAGGTAGCTATTTAGGCTAAACAGAATCTCTGATAACTTATTTTCAACGTTGCCTTTTTTCTGCCGGAATAACAAGTATGGGGATGTGCTTACCGTGCCTTGGTGGAGCAGCGGACGACGTTGTTGTCACTCCAGATCCCGTGAGTTAATTTACTACAGCATTTAATACCAGCTGTGATCCATTATAAACTATAAAATGTCTCACATTATTTGAACCTAAGTGAATTTCCCTAATCATCAGTATAGGCACTACTCGGTAATGTTTAGGAGGCGTTAACTGTGTTTAGCCTCTGTACACAATGGCATGACAAGTATGCTCCAGGCCCAACATGGTTAACTAAGAGAAGACGACCTGCCTGCAGTGTTAGCTTAAGTTTTCTGTGTTATCAGGATACAAGGAGACGACAGTTAGCCGAGGCCGCCGAGAAGAGACAAAAAGAGGTAAGTTATAAGTGGTTTTATATGTTTGCCAATGTGTCAATTGCTAAAACACTTTTATACAGCTATAACTAGGACAGCAATAAATCCTATCATGATGAAAGCTTGATTTATGGTAGGCTATGGTTTATAACCTTCTCTGAAACAGATTAATCAAAGACTGGACGTTATGATCTTTAAAAATATGGGATTTATTGGAGGGTTGTTGTTTCAGACTGCATTAGTTTTAGCTAGATCTACCTAATAATCCGGTCACTGACTATAGTATAACGTCCTAACCTTATATTAAATACATACACCCCATTCAAGGTAGATGCACTTGACAGTGTGGTGAGTAATTTTTTATTGTACAGAAAAGCCACTTGCAAACCCGTAAGAGACATGCTAAAGCCATATCAAGGTAAGTAGACATGGACCAGAATGAATCCTCTTCTTGGCCAGGTGAATCTTTTGGATTGACTACAATTTTGACTATAGCACATCTTTCTGCTCCAAATCACTATTTTCCTCTTTAAACTGGCACACTGTCAGTTCACACTTTTACTACCACAAATGAAAGCTCCTGAGTCCTAAGCCACAGTCACTAGCAGTACTGCACTATTCAAAGCAGCTTTAGCTGAATTGCCTTATTTGGCAGTTGAATGCCCTTTTGCTAGTTGTGATTGAACATGCCTTGAGCTTTCTGAAATGGTTGTGGTAATACAATTTACTACAAAAATGCTTTTGAAACACATGCATGTTTTTAAGACTCCTTGTATAGAACAGTAAATAAACAAGAGATAAACACCATTGCCTATATACCCTTGGTCATAGTCCACTCTGTTTTTCAGACAGCATACAGGGGTGTTAAAAATCCAGAAGCTGTCGAAAGGAAAAGGAAAAAAAACGAAGAGACGGAGAAGCAGGCCATGACCACCTCTGTGTCTGGTGGTGGTGGGTTGAAGGTTAGTTTTATGTTTATCCTTAACAGCTGTTTACCTACCGGTCTAGCAGAAACATTGAGAGTGCAGCATCACACTTCATTCCTTTACTTGCCAAGAGATACGTCCAGTGGTGAAAAGTAATGCCAATTTTTATTTCTCTCACTTCTTTCCATTTTATGAAGTTTCCGTGCTAACCAGCCAGCCCCAGCCTGGCCCATCTCATAATACAACTTTTTGATAGTGAGTCACCATAGTGAGTCTGCCCTCAGTTCAGCATGAGAGGATGAAGAAGTAGCGTTGCCAAGAGGGTGTATTTTAACCTCTCGGCTTGTAAATGCAATGATGGCTGAGGCTGTTGGCAAACTACCATTATCATGACCACCACCACCACCTGCTCCTGGCAAGAAACCACATTCGATGGCAGAGAAAACTTATTAGCACCTCAAAGTTAAAATTGTATACACACACACACACACACACACATAAATATATATATATATATATATGAACTAGCTCCATTTCTTAAAACTGAACAATGTTGTAATATTATGATATTTTGTCCCCATTTGTTTTTCCTATAGTGGCAGGTAGGATGAAAACCCTGATGGTAAAACCTGAAGTCTCGACTCTGAAGTCCAAAACAACATGAAGAATTGCTGCAAGATGACTTGAAAGATGTCGGAACTGCTGTCCATTGTTCAACCTTTTTTTTTTTTGCCTATTTTATGATGTTATGAAGTGATTACAGACAGAACAGCTGGACTAGCTCCTTTGTTGCCAAGTTACACAAGCCTGGACCTTTGGACAAATCAAGAACGATACACAGTATTGTGCAAGCAAATACATATACTACTGTATTAGTTTTATTTGACAGTTGATTAGACTAGAGTCTTACAGTGGCTCGCATTAGATAAAAACAAAATAATATAATTATGAAGTCAAGTTGTATCTCTGGTGACTGTGGTCATATTATATGAGCTGTCCTCAACACACTTATAACATAGGCTTCATCATTGCACTTTTCTTATTGGGTTTCATAGTCGAGGATCAATATTCACTGTATATCGGTTAATGGCCACATTACTTTTTGTATGACTTCTCCAAAAATCCATTATGCAAATGACACATTTCACAAGACAGTTTATGTTTACGAAGAAATCTGAGTGTGCTTACTGTAGTATTGGTGTACAGTAATAAGAGTCCAGTTAACACTCATTTCACCTTGTTCAGGGCTCTATTTGTTGGTAACACAAAGGCTATTGCAAACAGTGCTACAACTTGTTGGCAGTTACTGAACTTGTAATTCACTTTGACAGTCTCTGGGGTACTTTCGTGTTGATGAGATAGACAGTGCAAAGTGTTGGTGTCTTTCACATTTTGTTGAGAATAGGTCTTTCCTTGGTGCAATGTTGTTTGGTTGCTAATTTGGTGATTCCATCAGTAAGCACAAACTGCATACTTCACAAAATGTGCACCAGCTACAGATTAATGTAATTAATGAATACATTATTTAGTGTAAAACAACACATTCTCCAACCAGTAAATTTGATGACCCTTTAATGACCTATTGCACTTTGCACTGGCCTTTGCTATTTCTCCTTTTAATAGAGCCTTTTTTGGGTTTTCTTCTGCACAATTTCAGTTTGTTGTATTGAATTATAATGTATGCAAAACACTTAATATGTTGCCTGCTAATATAAATGAGAAATGAAATGTGTTTATGGATTACTATAGGACAAACAGAAGCTTTTGTTAGACATTTATTTGCACACAGTTTGTCAGTATTTGGTAAAGAGCGAATAGGCTTGCTTACATTCTATATTGGGAGAGATTCATGTCAGCTACAATGGAGATGTGAAGAAAGTGAAGGAAAGAATAAGTGTGTATGTTGTGAAATTTTTACTTTGACTTGCTTAAAATGAGTGCATTTCTTACAGCCTTCACTTGATCCTTAAATGCTTCCGGTGCTCTCGCCATTTTGTAGAAAGCCAACGTTATTTGCTACAATAAATCACATTTCTGCTACATTTGTGTGGATTTCGCCTGTGGAATTACAGTTTAACAGAAAGATGATTTAAGTTTAGATAACATTTTTTATTTGGTTAAAATGGTCAGTTATAAAATCAGCAAAATATTGCATTTGAGATTAATTCTTGCTAATAAATATTTACACATAGTTGTATATTTTATGAGTCTTCAGTTGATAAAAAGCTGACCCAATAATGGTTTGTATATCATGAAAAGACAGATTTTTCAAGTTTTGAAAATTCAAGTTTTAAGAATTTATTGAAATTTTACATCTAAAAACAGACATTGGACTTACCGCACATACAGGCTTATGGGTTACATTGCATAGCCACTGATCTCATAACAGTCCCACATTCATTTTCCAAGGAGGACGTTGGAGAAATGAACACATTGGACGATAATGTTGTGAATTATGTCTCTTAACTGCAAAAATCTAAAGCTAATCTTAAACATAACTCCTCAGATTTCAATGATTGCACTGCCTCTAGAGGCCAGTAATGTATAACATAAAAGAATTGCAGAACCATAGATGATTATGGCTACTGTATTATTATCAATGAGGTTCTATTTAACTACACACTGCATCTTGTCCAAGCGATTGTCCCCATTCTTATAAAAGAAATGCTATAAAACAGGAGCTAATAATCATTAAAAAAAATATACAATGGTATAAAAATGCATTGCATAGAATTGTTATTCAATATGTAAACAATCTAAGCATTGCGTCATGTTGTTAGCCTGATAAGAAATAGATTATAAAGAAAAAGCCATTACATTTTATGCACAATGTTTGGTTTCTAGGAGAGATGTGGTAGTTTTTACAGTAATACTATACAGTGGACTGATGTGTTAATATTTGTTTCACTTGTAATGCCACAGTTAAAGTTCAATTTGAAGCTTGAGTGTGGTGTCCTACTGTAAAGAATTTAGGATAGCAATATCAGCCAAATTACAATCAATTATAAAAAACAAACACAAAAAAACAGGAAAAACAATACAATGTCTTAGTGTAAAATGTATAGTGTAAAAAAATTCTGTCTGCCAACAAATCAAGGAATCCACTCCAGGTTGCCAAGGGCTACAGACTTCCTGAAGGTCCTGGAACCTCCACCACTTACAAAAAACTGAAAACATTCTACCTACTCAAAGTGATACTGTATATTGCTTAAAATACAAATACAATGTACAGCTCCACTGGTACCCAGTTAATTCATTATATTGTCATGATTAACACATTTTTTCAAAGCTTTCATTTTGCAGTTCTGCAAAACTAGATAAAACACAACCGCAGCCAATGTTAAGGGCCTACTTGTGTGACTCCAGACTTCATCTGATCAAAAACATCCATCTGATTGAATTCTCTTTGTCTGAGAAAACAAAGCCAAGCATCACTATTACACAAGTGAGCTTTCCATGAATGCTGTTGTGTCTGTAGCTGTGTTATTTATAAAATCAGGCATATGTTAGATAGCCATGTCCATTATGGAGGAAACAACAGAAAGAAGTCCTCCTCTGTGTCCTTCTGTTAATGGCACTTTTCAGTTTCACTTTTTGCTGCGGTAGTGAGCTGCCACCACCAGGTAGCTGTCAGGGGTGAGGTCCTTGATGTTCGGGGACTTGCCGCTGACAGGGGACGTCTTGCCCTCCACCCGGGAGATTTGGAGCATGCGGCATGGGTCGTGTTTCAGCAGGTAGCTCTCAAAGGTCTCCCAACCTCCACCAACGCGCACCATCACGTGCTTGTTGTGCAGCATCTGCAGAGAGAAATAGGATTATGGTTTTGCTTCTGATGTCAAAGGAGAGCTTTGAATGGTTGTTGCTGAGCTCCCCTTTCTACAGGACTAATGTCATTTCCCTGATTGAGGCTCTGGGTTGAAGTAGACTGAACAGTTAAGCATGGCTTTGATGTCAGAGCTTGTTGATTGATGGGGAGACCTCAGACTGGTTGATGTCCCTGGAGGGAGACTTTCTCCATCTCCCACCAGCTTAATGCCTTGTTGAGCAAGCTACTGACAAAAAGACTGACAGAGACATCTCACTGTTTGATGTATGGAATTACATAGCCCAATAAACAAGATTCTAAGATGCTAATGTTAAGCAGGTATTAAGTTTACCATTCAGCTGAGACTAGAATGTCATAAAACAAAAGTATTGAACACATTCAACAAACACAAATTCTGACCTTTTGATGGCGTAAGAGGTAAAGTTATTAAGGCTCGGCCTGAGAGGGACATGAATGTTGAATGAAGCAAATTTTCTTGGCAAATCAGTCCAGTAGTTCCCATGGTGGTGCTAGAGACAAAGTGAGGGGATCACCCAAGGCCTTACAAGTCTGTAATTTCAACCCAATTTTTGACTGACAGACAAAAACATGAACCTCCTGATGCGCTTCAGGAAAAGCCAGTCATCAGCCAAGTCAGTTGGATTCATGTGGGGACCATGTCTCCATTAAATCTTATGACAGTCCAACCAGTAGTTGTTGATATATTTCAGCCTGGACAATTACAGACACTACCGTCCCTAAACGCACACCATTAGCATTTCTAACAAATATTCTGCTCATGGACATTTCATCACTAAAAAGGATCAAACCCAAAAATGATATGCTCTGTTTAACCAATGAATTAAATGCAGTATTTGTTTTTGTTTTTTTTTCATTGTTAAATCTGCAGCATTTGCTTCAAAATGATGCCCCCTGCCGCATCAGGACACATTCTCAAGGCTGGCTACCATGGCAACATTAGCCATTATAATAAAGAGAAGAAGAAATAAAAGGCTCTGGTATATTGGAAGCTCAGACACTTGCATTCCCCAGAGGCCACACGCATAAAACATGTCGGCCTCACTGTGGAGCCTTATCACCCCCTACCTCATTAAGATATCATTACACCTCCACTAAAACAAGCCTTGTTACTGAACGCCGCCAGAAGCAGAGTAAATAAGCAGGTTACTGCAAAGACCTCTGTGATGCTACATTTGTCTTTAAAAACACAATCAGTAAGAGAAGGGTTCAGACAAATACCAAACTAAATCGTAATGATAAAAAGGGTAAACTACCTCATGAGATTGTCACCTCAGTCTGGCCAGGTATGAGGCTTCCTGCCCTCCAGCACCATAACATGCAACATTTATAAGCCTCTTAAAAGAATCAATCTAGAGGGCAGTGGCAGGGCAGTGCTTCCAATCACCAGCACCAGGCCTTCAGGCTTTGTGACTGTGGATTTAATGGATCCGAGTGATGCAGAGCGGTTTCAATCATGCTGCTCTGGGACGAGACCCCTACTGAAACCGAGTCTCCCCTCAGCAACCTAGAGAAGGGCAGAGGCCCGGGGCCGAGCTGGGACAGCACCTCTCACAGACGCTGCAGCGTTAGTACTGCTCCCTTGTTGAAGCCACAACCACCTCATTTATTCCAGGAGCTGAGAAGGTCAGCCTCTCAGGCTGTACAGATTATTGTGAAGTAGAGTCTTATGTGTGCTGCATGCCACTGTTGTCCTCGCTCTGCAGCTGCATACAGACACTGGCTGGCCGTGTATTCATGCCTTTTCAGTGAGAACAGCTGCTGAGGGGTCAAATAATCGGAGGAATTTTAATTAAAGAATCTTCTCCGTGAAGAGTGTTGGCAGAGAGACAGAGGAATAGAGGTTTAACACTTGGTTTGACTTGATCAAATAATGTATCACACATACTGTAACTGTGAATAGTACACATGATGACATGGTAATACACATGTAATATTTGTGTTTTTTTTAGACTACATACTGTACAACTGCACTGAGCGGGCACTGTGAATTTCTCACCATTTGTCCTTGGTTGCTCAGCAACACAATGAAGAAGCGTTCAGTAAATGAAAAGCATAAACAATGATAAATATTCAGATTTAAATTGTTTATCATGTTCATTCCAGCGTGAAATACTTTTTATCTTACAAATTAGCGACTTACTTTCCTCACTAATATTTCAAAACAGCTTTGTTCATCCAAACCGTACAATGATTGAGATTTGATTTGGTTGAGATTTAACAGTAGCAGTTGCAATATAATGTGCTGACAGCAGAGGACATCCAAGAGTAACCTCTCTTTTGCACGTCTGCACATCCTAAACATACCGTCGGCATGAATCACATTCTTAGAGGTGTGAATCCTGGTTGTGGGTTGCCAAGTAACCAAGATCCCGAGGGGACCGGTGCTACTTCTCTAATCTGTGTTAGCCTCCATTTATCTTTCTCCAGAACCATTTTATCCCTCCACTCCGGAGTCAAGCTACATTTCCTGGGCTGATAGATTCAGTGTGATTATAAGATGTAATTAATACAACAGCCAGTATTGGGTGATGCAGCTTAGTTAAATATTTTCCGAGTAATACCTTGGTCCTCAGATCATATGGAAATGAGTGGCTTTTATTTTCCTTTTATAGCTAGTGAGCCACATTATGCTTGGCTGAAGATGGACATTGTCGGAATACCATTACCAGCAAATGAAACCTCACAGCAAAGGCGGGCTCTTCAGACACAATGGATGACTTTCATCCCAAAGCCAGCCAAGTATCAACACACTGCCATATGGTGTGTGAATGGAGAGGAGTTTGCACTGCAGTGTGAGACTTTATTGTTATCAGCCCTGTGTTCCACTGTAAAAATCTATTAATTCTGTACAACAATTAGAGTAATTCTCCACAGCTAACTTGCACATATTTTCACTCATTAAGCACTATGAACAGACTCATAGAGGTAAGTTTAATCATACAGTTCACTTCACTTTTTTTTTTGATTATTTCCATTTTGTTGGACTTCATATTTTTATAAATATAAAGAGTAGAGAGTAGCCTACTCACTGAGCACGTCCATGTCAGAGTTGAATTATTATTACTGGAGCACTGATGTGCAAGAAAGATTTTAATGTGGCATTGTGTCTGGTTGAGGTGGAGATAATTCTTTAACAATATATCATATTTCATGCTGATGATAAGGTTTGTATAAAAAATATTAATTTGTAAAGTCAAAGTTAGTAAGTACAGCTGTCAAATAAATGTAATGAAGCACAAGTAGCATAAAACTGAGGTACTTAAGTAAAGTACAAGTATCTCATAATAATTATTGAAGTACACTTAACACCATTCATAACTGTGAAAGCAGAACATTCATCAGCTGCGGTCTGTATTTCCGACAACTTCAAATAAGCAATTCAGATCTTCTAATAGTGGAACTCAGCTCCCAGTAAAGTTGTAAACCCATCCCCAGAGGGTTTTATAAAACATGCTTTTCAAGTCTGAATAATATTTTGATTCTGGTCTGCACAGATGAGAGCATAAATGACGATTTTAGTTATTGTGCTCCTGAAATACGATGTTGTTGGAATGATGATATCTGATGCTCTTTTAATGGAACCACAATCCTTTTGTTTTGTTTTTTTTCTCTGCCTGCCTGCATCTTTTATGATTTTATATATTCAATTTTTTATCTGTCTTTTTATATTTCATTTGTGTAAATAAATTAACAAGCAACCTCTCTTCAGCCTCTCAAAACAATAAAATACTGCTTATGTGTTAATCAACAAAGATTCTTCACAATCAGTACTTTTACATTTAAATTGCAAAAATTAAGGTTTTGATAGTTTTATTCTTTTCCCTGTGTTAAACTTTTAAACCAGAACTTTTACATTAAATTAATCATTTTTCCACTGTGGTATTCTTAAGTTTCATTAGGATTTGAATACTTTCCAACCAGCTGATCCTGAATACGTCTAAACATGAAGCCACGTTATAGGGTGATTAGAATACACTCACTCGGATAAAGAGCATCTTCTCCCCAACACGGTATCGACCCTGCGACTGTCTCTCCACACAGAATTTATTTGGACACCTGCAGGGCGGATCATCAGCGATATGTCTTACCTGTAACACACACAAAGATAAACTTATTACAGATGTTTCCCCTCTGATATTTAAAATAGAAACAAAATCAGGAGTGAACTGTGCTGACTTACAGCATCATCCAACAGCTTCCCTGTACTTTTCTTGCTGGAAGTCACTTTGGGAGGAGTCGGGGACGGGGAAGGAGACGGGGAAGGAGATGACGCAGGAGATGCTGGGAGGGGCTGAGCTGGAGATACAGGTAATGGAGGAGGTAGAGGTGCTTTCTCTTCTTGTTCAATCTCTTTCTCCAGTTTTATAAGGCCAGGAGGCTCCACATTGTACCTGTAATGTTATTCCATAGGTGTCAAATTAAGAAACGATACACAAGAAGTATATGGGGAAATAGTCAAATATAAACGTAAATAAATAATGAGAAAATATGAAATAGCCAGACCGTACCGTGATGCTATCCGTCCCAACTCTAAAAGACAGAGGCACACTTCGCGTGGCTGCTTGTGAAGAACTGCAGGAAGTGATAAAAGAAATGTCACTCTTGGGTATTTACAGTATATTGACATTGTACGGTATCTGTTACAAGGCAATGAATGAGAGTGAGTGGCTGTGCGATGGAGAGGACAATGGTAAGATGCAGAAAAAAAACAAGCTCATGAACTTCATGCATTCATCCCACTGCAATCCTGTTTGCACCAAATGAAAAACTATTGTTCAAACTTGGGATGTGTACAAAGGCTCAAGGTGTTTATTTTACCTTCACTGACTATATGACCAGACAGTGAGAGTGGACACAAGATGAATGATACATGTGACACACCACACCATGCATTATAGACAGAATATCCACTGCATGATAGCAAACCTGGTGTTGTTACATCTACTGCTGAACTGATAAATCCATCCAGAGAAAGAAAGGAAGCGAGAGAGAGAGAGAGAGAGAGAGAGAGAGAGAGAGAGAGAGAGAGAGAGAGAGAGAGTGAGAGAGAGAGAGAGAGAGAGACAGAGACAGAGACAGAGACAGAAGACAGACATCAGGTATTGTTTTCTAAAGTGTTTCCACAACATTTTATATCAAAATTACATGTCTGCTGCATTTGAAGGAGCGGTGCTGACAGCTTGCTGTGTGTGTAACTTGGCCTTCAGAAATTATTTGCATAGTTTAAATTGCTTAGCCATGGTCAAGCAGCCATTAGTCAGAAATTACAAGAATGTATGAATATTTTAGGTATTTCTGTCACAGGCAGGGTCACATACTGTACATCTGATCGTCAGCCCACACATATCTTGCCTGTGAACATATTAAATGACATAACGTGCAAGAAATCCTTGCAATAGCTTGGAGAGAGACAGATAACATACTGAGAGCATAAATGAGAAAGAGAGCAAAATGCCCCTGTATGAGCTGAGGAAAACATTTGCATAGTGTTGGCCTACTTTTCCTACTAACTCACACCCTTCTGTCTGTGCTCCCTTTGTTTTACTCCAGACATTTTGTGCATGAGCACAGTATTCAAGATGCACACGTCCTTATCGGCAGGTAGAGCTGCTGCCCTCACACCGCTCCCAGCAGACTGCTGCCCTTGTGAGCTTTGTGTGGAAGTCAAAGGAGCTGAAGCAGAGCCTGGAGATGTGAGTCCTCTGAACCGCAGAGGGGAGGAGAGGGAAACAGTTCAACCTGTGTGATACCCTACCTGCACAATCAGGCCATTCACAGGAAACAGAAATCTGAGTCTGATGCCCTGACAGTGGCCAGAGACAGCCAAAGGTTGACAGAGGTACAACACTCTTTGAGACCTGGATCCTGTTTGTCCTACATTCAGGTTTTCTAGTGTTGTGATGTTTATGGCAGAAAAAAAAAACAGACTCACCTAAATCCTCAGACTCAAACAGACATGTCTCTCCAACTCCAACCTCGCGACACCAGGCCAGGAAGTTAGCTGTGTTGTCCCGTGCAAAGAAAGAGCCGGAGGGGGCGCTCTGCCGACATGGTATCCTCCGATTGGGAATACGCTGCTGCGGACATAAAGGTCAGTAGATGTCCTCATGTACGCTACTCAAAAATGAACCTAAGATGGAGAGTCACTTTCATTTTTGAATAGACTCTGAACTGAACATGAGCTTTTACTTTGTCTGTGACAAAGAGAAAACAAAGGTCCACCAGGGTGACTTGTCCACCCCAACCCCCAGAGTTTCCATCACAACACAGAGTCACACACTTTATCTACACAGATTTCTTCTCCATCTGCTGAGGCTCTGGTTTCACATCAGGATCAAGGACCCTTTTTCATAGAGATCAATATGGGAGATGGCGGGTTAGAAAACCAGGGCTACTTTACCAGGCCTTCTATGATTTGGGATCAAATGACATGCTTATGGGTCTCAGCCCCCACACGGTCTGTTCGGAGAGATTTATGCGCCTTCCTGTGGTTTTATACAGGATATGTGCGTCTGTGCTATGAGAAAGGTGCAATGAGCTCATGCTGGAAATATGCAGGCTTTTGTGGGTATTTTTCTTTTCTTTCCAGGCTCTCCTTTGGACTTTTTTTCTGGGATCCTTTCTGTTGTTGAATTACTTTGCATTCCTGGTGAAATAATCTCAACCACATTGGCAGTGCGGTTTGATCTAACAATCAAGAATGACATGTTATTATTTCTGGGGTGCCTCGCTGAATTATACCTGCACCTTTATGTGTGTAATGATTGCACAGAGGGTAAAGAACTTTTGGAAGACATTATGTTTAAATGGACGGGAAATAATAATGAGAATGAGGAAGTACTTTGCTCGAAAATCACGTCATTTTCTTTCAGTCAAGAAGAAAAACTTTATTATTTATGTGCACCTGCAGCATAATCTCAATTCCTCTACCCTCACAGCTGTACAGGCATTTCTTTAAAGGACTAGTTCAACATTTTGGGGGAATATTACTTGGATTTTATAACAACTACACAGAACCATGATAGCTTTTCCCCTTTTTCTCCATGGAGCCAGCAGAGAGATTTTATATTGGTATCATGTAATAAGGCTTTAAATTTGTGTGTTTCAATGTCTGTGTGACAATAGTTAGTGGCAACAGTTGATGAGATGGTTGTATTGAACATTGCACATGGCAGTAATATGACAAGAAAGAAATATAATCTTCATTCATCTGTAGTTCATGTTGATTGATGTGAAGACGTAGGAAGATGAGCAGGAAACAGCGCGCTTTATCCTGTCCCTCTGCTGGAATCACTTATTCCCACTCCACACACCACATCCACTTATAATGGGAGTTGAACACAGATGGATTTTCTCTTTAAAGTGGTGAAATGTAAACAGTAAACAGCTACAGCCAGAAAGAACCACGACAAAGCAACAGTTGTTTGACGTGAATTGTAAACCTGACGAGTCATAAGGTGAGGTACAGTACAGTGTATCAGGCATGAAGAGCAATATTAATCTTTCACAGCTCATTAAAGTGAAAGCACTTAAGGCAAGGTCTATAAAGCGATAACATGGACAAACAGCAATAAATCACGCTCACTATAAAACATCATAACGTGGCTTTGTTTGATTTTGAAGTCGCTTATCTGTCTGATCACTCCTCTGCTCTCTGTTGGCTTCCGTCATCAATAGGCTCCTCTATTTCAGCAGCTCCTCTGTCATCCCACGGTCATTGACCTCAAGTATTTCCTCACATCTGTGCTGCTGCTGCACTCACACTGAGATCAGGAGACCCGCCGTCATCAGCGCAGTAATGCCTCAGTGCAAACATCAACAACTTTCACTAAAGAGCCAACTGCCTCTTTGAACAGAAACATGAACTAATCAAACATATGATCCCACTGAGCAACAGACGTCAGCTCAATGTGTAAGTAGATATCTATAGTAACTGCAGATATTGAACAACATGCAATTCACACCTGCAAGATCATGACTTTGTCATATTAGAGATTATGACAATTTTTATTTTCATCTTGAAACTGGCATGAAGCCAAATGTTAGTCTTGAAGAAAACAAACCGAGCTAAAAATTTTTTTTGCAGGGTTGATCAATGCAAATCTCAACAGGATGTTTCTATTGACATTTACACAGGTAGAAATATATGTGAAGACCTCAGAATTGCCCTGCAGTAGCCCTGAAGCTGATACAGTCGAAGGATTTGTGCCCCAGTTGTTTGTAAAATATACATTTGCACTGATTGCTTGGGTTAAATTACAGATAACCACATAAAGTTATCCTTTAATCTTTTCAATTCCATAAACCCTCACTCACGACTCATGACTAGCTCTGCCAATTCTCACAGGGGATGTGGGGCCCCGTCAGTTAATGTGTCCTTGCCAGCCTCACTTTCTCATTTCTGCCCTGCTGAACGCTGCCGGCCCCCATCCCCCATCCCCCACCCCACCTTTGTGCTTTGCTTTCTGAAATTGTGGAGGCCCTTGCAAAACAGGGATTCATAGTCAGAGCTGCCAAAACCAATCAACAAGTAAGATGTGAGACACACGGTGGAAAACAAATGCTATTTATAATTTTTAAGTTTTGCCATCCAGAGGTCATGATATTGACATTTCTTTGAGATGAATATAGTTTATATTGATCTTGTTGAGGGAAACCTGGGGTACAGCTGTTTTCTGTCTCAGTGATAGTAAATAAAACTTCGATACTGTTGCCTTTAAACCATCCTTTCGAAATAAGTAAAAAATACACGGGATTTCAGTGGTTACTTTATGTGGCAATACCAAAAAATGATTCTAAATATGGATTTGAGTTAATAACATTCACAAAAACAGTATTTCTTATGTCTGGATTTCACATCTTTTATAATCAAGCGGTAGAGTTGTTAAAATAGCTGAGACTAAAGTGATTGTCAGTCAGTCTGATTCAATCATTGAATACTGCCAGACTGATGTTTTCCCTCTCAGAAACAATTTTCTGTCAAATCATTCAAGCTGAAAGTTAGTTTAGGAACACTTTCAGCCAAGATTTGGCTTCTAGATTAGTGTTTTCACTGTATCTGTTATCATGCCAGACTACTGTAATCCTCAGGTTTCTCTGTACCTTGCTGTTGCCAATGGCAGACAGGTCTCCATTACTTTGCCTGAACTTCTCCTGTAGCGTCTCAGCCAGCTGGCACAACAGGAAACCATTGTCTAAGCGATCCATGAAGCTCTCAGCGGTGATTTCCAGACCTGACCAGGGGACACATAAAGAAAGCAGAGTCCAGCACCATACATTCATCATAAAAGTGCTCATTTAAAATATATACTGTATAAGGAAATAAAATCTAATCTCCAGTCCATTCCCAGTTGGAGCTGAACCTGATGCGATGTTGTTGACTCTCAAGAAACTGCTTGGCTGATTGGGCTTGGCTTGCACTGCCGGGTTTATGCAGCTCTGCAGAAGCCAAATGTTCAAATTTTATGACATAATTTGGGGGAATCTGGGGGGATTTTCTGGGAAAACACCACGGGGTGGTAATGACAGCCACATATGAAAAGGTAGCATCTGATCGTGCACAGTAATGCTTCATTGCCCTGCACAGTTGCAGAGATGGATTGGTGATCAACATGTGGTGTCCAGTTGACTGACTTCCAGAGGACCATTCTTTCTTAGTTAGATCATTGTGAAATAGGAGGTGGTGGCAGGGGGGTGTCTGTGGAAAGAAACTGGAGAGATTTTTTTTTTTTTTATCCCTTTTCTGTTTCTTATAGGAGGAGGGGTCTGGGGGTTCGATGTTTAATGAGTTCCAAATGTTGTAAATGAGCCCAGAAAAGAGAGATTGAAATCTTGAGAAACACTCAGTGAGCTCCCGTCTTATACGCTCATTCTCTCCCTCACTCCTCGCTGTTTGAGGAAAATATATTCCAGAGGGCTCTCTGGGAAATATTCTAACTCATATACTCAGTCCTATAAATTGCTCAGTTCCTCCAACCAGCCTCCCTTCTCAACAACAATATGACTCATCAGTATAACCAAGCATCCACCTCCTACTCAATCAGTGGACTCATCCTCATACCACACCGCTCCTCCCACCTGAAACTGTAAACCCTGCTCTGCATAAAAAGACTTTAAAGGTACTGAGCATGGCTTTAACCAACAAACTGGTTCAATGCTGTGTATTTACAGGTGACACACTGGTGCTTGTGCTTCTGAAGCCTTTATATCCTTGATCCCTCACCACATCAGACCAGAGGTTTCTGGCTTAGCTGGTTCCAGTGCAAATACACAGAGCGCCAGAGGTAGAAAAAAAAAGAAAAAAAGAAGATACTGAAGTTGTTTTAAGTTGCTCGCACAAAGTCAGGAGTCAGTTTCAGGGACTTAATTGGCTTCAAGTCCATTAGGCAAATGTCAGTTTGACCGTATAAAGTCTACAGGATTTCCAATAACTCTCAGTTTTTGGGGGAACAATCTTAAACCATGTTAATTGCAGCCATACATGCTTCAAAAAGAAAAATCTCAAATAATGAGGCAGCAGACTGCTTCTCCACAGTCTAACAAATCTTAAAATGCTGACAAACACGCATTTTACCTCTTGGAAATTTTGCAAACAATCGCTTAATTCTTACATTGTCACCTACTCTGCTCGAGCAATTCCGAGAATTTGTGTTTTGCTAACAAGAACATTTTTGTGTTGACACTGGCGGGTCTGTGGTGCCACAGTTAAACCTCCCAATCAGCATCTTTTAGAGCAGTGGGCCAAACCTTTTTTGTGTTTTGAACTTTTGTGTTAACCGCTAACACAAAGCAACGGCTACTTGTTACCTCCATCACAGGGTGGATGCCCTACGAGTTGCAAGTAGTTCAGTCACAGAGAGAATTTCCATTCACAGACTTTTTGTTTCAATTGACTCATATTAGATGCATTAAGAAGACTCATATTGGTACATTAGTACATTGAGTTTGAAGGTTTGTTATCAACCTTATAAATGGTAGTTTGACAAAAAATTCTTAGCACAAGGTTCCATATATAGTATATAACTCAAAAATAATCAACGACTAGAGAAATGTCAAAAAAATAGATATAATTTTGTGTAACAGAATTTAGTTTTTTACTTATTTACTACCCTAGAAATCATCTCATGACCCCTTAGAGTCATCTCGAGAACCTTTGTGGAAGTCCTGACCCCCAGTTTGAGAACCAGGCTATGGAAAAAAGTCTGAACCACCCTAAGTCTCTCGTGTGTTAACCTGAAATGCAACTTTCTTCAAACATGCCCAAGAGTTGATTTGTGCTAAACTGGAGTCACTAAATTCAGGTCAGACCGACAGACTGCTTCATGTAGATTTATTATACAACAGCAACGACGCACAAAGCTTCTGCTGATGCTCGCTCCGCTGCTTAATCTCCACCACTGGCTGTGCATTTCTCAAGCACTGTTAATGATCCCCATTATTCAATTATGGCAAATCTATGGGAGCGTGTGTAACATAGAAACAGGTTCACACACTCTGCCGCTTTCAAATAGTTTGTAATGAGATTCAGATTGATTCCAGTCCCCTGCACAGGGGTTTACATCAGCAATACCAGTTCAATTACTATATATAAGAATAAGAAATAAGACAATGTGCAGGACTTTTCAAAGCCAAGCTATTTTCTAAGAGAATGATTTGAATGAATCAGCAACAACACCAGATAAAAAATCCTCATTTTGCTGCCCTGAGGATTTATAATGCAAAAATATGAACTACAACTGTTTGATTTGTATGTGAATTTGTGAAATTCTTCAAATCCAACTGTATATGACTATAACAAACACCAACAGATTAAAGTTAACATTTCAAGAAGATGTAGACCTGTTCTGGCTGTGTAAATTAGCTATACACTGTATTACTAATCGGTTTATGGCATGTAAACTATCACATAACTCTGATGCTGACCTATCCTCAAAGTCAGATTGGCCTTTCTTTTAATGTGCTGGAGTGTTGCTTACCGAGAATGTTAGTGAGCCACAGGGCCAGGTCCTCCTTCATGGGCAGCAGGCTGGCTTCATGTCGACTGGCCAGCCACTGGTGGTACTGCTGCATGTCTGTGAGGCCGGGGCCACTGGGCTGTTTGGGGCTCAGGGAGCTGCACATGGTTCCCTATTGACAGCCTGAGAAGAGAAAGGAGAGGAGGAAGACAAGACACACAGAGTTTCCTACAATGTGAACCTTCAATGTGATTTGAAAGGAACCCCGGAGACTTTACATGCATGTAAATCTATATTGATATAACCGTGCAGAGCGACTGTGCCACAGAGGTGTTGATTCAGCTCCATGGAATATTTTTGGGCCAGATTTTGTTGTTGTGTTGGTTTGAATTACTTAACACAGGGTTTGTCCCCTCCTTTTTTTATGTATATGTTGGAGTATATACTATGTGTATGTAAGCACTGAGATGTATAGTATTCAAATATAGCATGTAGTTATGTAGATACTTTATATAATTTGCTCTTTAGGAAGCAGTGGCTGTGACATCTACACTTAGTTACTTTGCAGAATAAAATACAAAACCTACAACGAGCTATATATATATATATATATATATAATGTGATGTGACAGACTAAACTACACAACAGCATGTAAAGTCAGTAAACTAGCTCAACCACAAGCAGCATTAAAAAGCTGCTTACACAGTAAGGCGTCAGTGATAATGATACATTAATATATGATGAAATAAACACATCTCAATAAAATAGCCTTGGCATTGGTCATTTTACTGCACAATGTGTAAGACTTTAAGGACAATTAGCTAATAATACTTCTGTGCTTTTTCTTTTGAATGCAGGACTTGTAATACTTGTAAGAGAATAGAATAATATTTCTACTTCTGATCTAATTAATAATCAGAATGAATCCATATGACAATATTCTTCAAATACAGCTGACATTTAGTCCCATTCTTTCCAAAAGGAGCAGAGGAGGACCAGATGGATATAAGAGAAGAGAGATCTGAGTGCTTTTGTCCTCTTGGCCAGATCCTGGTGTGGTTTACAGTTCACCTGATGACATGAGACGCTCTCATGGACCCTGACAGCACAGTTCCTGTCCGCCTCCTCACTGGACAAGAGAAACCTTTTATACCACACATCCAGAATCATACAGTAGGACTCTTATTCAACAAACACCAGACACAAACAAAGAGCTCCTTCACATGACTCTGCCATCTTTGATACAGACAATCATACAGTCCAAATCAATCCATTACAGTCAACACTGCAGCAGGCCTTAAATTACGACCTGGTGGAAGAGACTACAACTGACATAAATATTCAAGAGCAATATTTAACAGCTACTTAATGCCTGTAAAGTGAAGTCATTGAGTAAATGAGACATTTCTCACAGTCTTTTCCAATACCCTGCTACAGTATGCCAAGTGTTCCCTGTATGAGCTTTAATGTGAAAATCTTTCACATTTGAGTCCAGTGTCACTCCATTTGCTGCTGAGACGAGTGAGTGATTGAAAAAAATAACTGGGCACCAGATGTAAGACCTGAGCAGCGTAACAACACACATCAACAGCTCAGCAGTTAATATTCACAGTTTAAAAGCACGGCTGCTGTGATTACTGTGTCTCCAAAAAGTACACTCTGGTATGGAAAGACTTTGAGATGCAGAGAGGTGAAAAATTCAAGGCTTGACGGCAGCATCATAGGAATACTGAGGAACTTTTGTTTTTACTCAAGGCCTGCATTACTTCAAAGGCTGCTGTGGTCATCTAATCAAGGGATTTTATTTTAAGATATAAGGAGATGAAGACAGCATAAAATGGACAAAGACTCTTTCAGAATTTTTAAGATGTGGCTCTTTTTAAAAGTTGATAATGCTCCAGGTTGCAGCCTTAACTTTTTCCTATTGTTACAGATTGTTGAAGAGCATAGATGACAGACAGATGATATGATGATATTATGTTGTACTGTATCCATCCTGTATGTTTGTCACTGCTACATTCTATGTTCAGGCCACATTAAAGAAACAAAAAGTGGAAGTGAAATTTATTTGTCACATTTAAACAACGTTACCTCCAGCCTGGGCACAAACAAGAACACCTTACATTCCACCATGGTAGGCAAATAGCATCAGGATATTTAATGCAAATTACAAGAAGAGCTTATGTAAACAAGAGAGCAATGCTGCCATGAACAATTAGTTCATAGTGTGTGATAGCTGAAAATTTCCTTTGAATACCGAGGGAGTGCAACACAATGTGAGGAATCTGACCTTTAAAGCTGTGTAACATTTCAAGGTCCCACTGGAGTTGGCTGTAACCAAATCACACAGTGGTGCAACACTGGACATCAGGACCTTGATGTCGGACCGAGGTCGTCTTATCTTCCTGAAGACATGAGCTCCTCGTTGCGTACACACACTAAACTCCGGAGCTCAGCACTCACACACAGGTGCTACATTCCCATGTCCACTGTGGTGCAGGCTGACGGACAGAACAAGGGCACTGGGACAAATTCTCATGTCTCAAAGTACAAAACCCATTCACACAAACCCATTCACTGCTGCTATGTGTAAATAAAAACATGGGTATTTGACATAGCTGTTGATGGGCAACTATTTTCTAGCCCAGAGAAGATGTTATCTTAAATATCTTTCGCTCATTATTTTTAATACACTGTATATTTTAAATATCTTCAGTGTCTGATGAAAGCCATGTTTGTGATTTAGAATTTTGCAGATAAACTGAAGGAGCCTGCTCCTTTAAGGGTTGAGAAAATTCTACTTCTTGAGCTAAAAATATGATTTAAAACAATGCATTGTCCCCATATTTGCTGTTGAGCTGACTCAATTTTAGGGACTTGATCTTTTATCTTGATGTAATAGTAAGTCTTAGTTCAAAAGATTGTATTCTCCTCCGCAGGACCATGACCAAACATCCTGTGGGTTTCCCCTACATTTTCCCAGGAAAGAGTCCTTAGAGAAACAACCAGCTGTTATTGAACATACCTGGTTCCTCTCATCACACCGTAGCCTGACCTCTTCAACTTCAGACCAAAAGCACAGCCAGAACCACCAGGCTTTATGCTGCATGTACCCTTTGCTGAACTTGCTGCTTCATCTATCTATGTGTGATTTTCAGAATCCAGCTCAGAATTTGACTTTAGAGATGGGATTAGAATCAGAAACAAATAACCTTTATGGCTCAGAGATATTCAAATATACAGGGATATCTAAATATACATTTTCTCAGCTCGAGAGGCCTCATGACTTCAGTAAAGCCGTCATAACATGCCACAGTTGGTTGCAGATTGCTTCAGGAAAGGCATATGGATGGGAATTTTGACTGCTGAATCACATCAATTAGAAATAACAAGAGTGGCTCTGTCCTCGTAAGCCTCGCCGCTCTTCATTCCTTTCTCCTATACAACAGTAAACTGATCCGGAGGCTGATTTGTCCATTTAAACAGGGGAACTCAGCATGTTTCTACTGCAGATAAATACTGTGAGTGAGTGTAGCATTCAGGTAACAGATCGTATCAGCAGCTTTACAATGTCTCCAGCAGAAAATGTCAATAAAAAGCAGAATATTCTGCTGTATGATCTCACACAAGAAAACATAAATAAACAGCACAAAGCTTGTAATAATATCATATCATACATATATATCATATATAATATCACCCTGCTTTTGTCCATTAGTGCCCACATGGAGTGTCATAAATCCTCAGATGTTGTACTGCACTTTTAAAAAAATCTAACAGGCTGTCTCAGGCCATCAGTTGACCCCTGAACCATCAAAAAACAACATTCAAGGAATGTGATACACATATATTGCTCACAATGCGATACTCACATTTGTTGATATATCTGAACTTAGAGCCATAACTTGGTTTTGGACTGTGTTGCATTGGCCTATTAAAACCCTGGGCGGCACATTTCATTTACAACTACAATAAGGTTTTAAGGCTGTCTCCTCCTTTACAACTGTCACAAATAAAAAACAACCACAACAGACATTTCACCACTCTGGAAATAAGATCAAGGGAGGATGCCTGATGAGTTATGACTGAAATCCAGCTGAGCACACTCTAATTAAACCAATGAAATGACTGAGAGCTGCAATTGTAGAAAATATGCCAGAGTCTGGGTAATTAAATACACCTGGAATTAATTTTGAGAGAAATACAATAACAAAAACTTTACAGCTTTACATTAATTGTCAAGAAGTAAGAATTTTTCTGAGCCCCAACTTTTAAACAAGCAACAGAAGATGGCATTATTCTGGTAGAAGAGCTAATGACTGCAAGTTACACCCCCAAACCTAAAAAAGAATATGCTTACAGACATTCAAAAGTCTGGCATTCATTTGGCAGTAAGAAAGCAGCGAAAATGTCTTGCATGAGTCCACAAAAAGCTTCATATCTGTGCTCACCCTGAGGGTTCAGCTCGTTGGTGCGCACCTTCCTCTCACTCGTCCTCTGAACTGCTGGATCCCACTTTTCATGCTTTTCACAGCGGTGCATCGATCTACAGGTTAGGCTCCAAAACACTGAGCCAATGTGGACCGGGGAGGTCTTTCTCACTGCGCATTTGCACAAGGATCTGCCCGCACACAGACACATATATACACTCACAGCAAGCTGCTGCTGCTGTTGCTGCTGCTGATGGGAGGGAAGTTTGATCCTGCTGGCAGTGCCTCCCTCTTCTCTACTCTTTGTGTTGCCTCAATATGACATATCTGGGCTGAATTCAGCAGGTTACTCCGTGAAATTCAATTCACGTTGATTTAATGGATTTTCTCTTTTTTTTTCTCTATATGTGCCCATGTACTTTGATCCAAATGGCAGACCTTAACTGTGTCAAATTTGGTACATTTATACTTGTGAGTGCTACATTTTTATTTTTAGTTAAATGTTGAGTAATTCACGGCCATTATCATGACGCAGACAATCACAAATATATAAATGCTGCATTGCTATGTTCACAGAAATGCACGAATAGATTCTTATCATACAGGTTAGATACTTCTTTACAGTAGCATTGCCCATATATTGTAGATCATTTAAGTGAAAAGTCTGTGTGTGTTAAAAATGTGTGTATACTGAGTTCGTTTAGCTTCCTACCTCTTCTGTAGTCTGGCAATTATAGGCTTTTATTTTGAAGGAAAACAGCTGTTGAAGCTTTGGATGCACTGACGCATGCGCAGTGTTAAAAGCGACAAAACGGGCGGCGGGACAAGAGTAAAGCGAAAAAGAAGACAAGTGAGTTCAACAACAGCAGACATGTTTATTTCCACTAAACAGTCCTTTGTTAATGTTTCATATTCACTTTTGTGTGTAACACTAGCTGTTCGCTGGATGTTGTTTTGAAACGTGGCTCGGGAAGACCTGTTTAACGTTAGCTGCACTTTGTTGACTTGACTTGCTAACTAACCTATAGCTAGCTCGATAGCTCCATAAAGTTAGTTATATCAGTTTCTCGGCGGTGTGGGTGGTTTGGGTGAACATTTAGGTTTTGTCTGTCCTCCACAGTGGCTGTCCACGGCTAAGAGGCTGAACTCTGAACGCAGAGAGCGCCACATGGAGGCGGTGCTGAAAAACTTGGCAAGCACGGTGGAGCTGCTGGCCGTGGCGGCGCACAGCGGTGTGGTGGAGCAGTGGGATAAACAAACCCTGTCCAGAGCTTTCCACTGGGCCCGGTATTGCGAACACCTCTTTTCCAGGTTTCACAATAACTCAGCGGTAAGGAGGATTATGGAGAAGCAGCTCCAGCTCACAAATCAAAGTTTGCAAGCTGCCATCCCTGGATACACTGAAGTCTCCTTCTCGGACCTACCCCGGTGCCAACACCACTTGCTCCTTGGACTGTTAAACAACCCTAAGCTGCCCAGCTCCATCATGAGGATACTCTTTGACAGCAAGAGTCCTGCAGACACCAAGCACAGTGAGTATCCGGATGTTACCGGCCTCTGCAGCCACATGATCCAGTGCAAATCTGCATGTAAAGTCTTGAATCCTCTCACAGACCCGTCAGCTGTTGGTGCTGATGCTGAGGTGCAGGGGGTGATGCTGATGGAAAAGCTGGGTGCTTTGATGAGCCAAAGCAGTGAAGCCTGCAGGACAGAGCACTTTTTAGACTCTGTCCTCCAGGGATGTGAAAGAGCAGCAGAACATTTCTGTCGGGTCATTGCTGCAGCTCTGCTGACAACGGAAAACTCGGCCGCACAAACTGCTTTGCAGGATTTTCTCATGGACTGGCTGCAGAAAAAACACATGCTGAAGCACATGTGTTCTGCACTGCCTACTGCACTTCTTATGGACCTGGCCAAAGAACACCTGAAATTTAGAGATGCATACTATGATGTACTGAAAAAGTGGGCCTCTGATATGGAGTACAGCATAAGTGAGGGTGAATGGGTTCAAACCAGCACAAACCCCACAGTGTCCTTCCAGAAACTGACTGAGCACTTTCAGGCCTTGTTTGAGACTTGTCCCTCTTTGAGGGATGATGTGGAGAAAGAGCTGAATGCTTTGAAGATTTCTGATGGAGATTTTGATGTTAGAGGTCTGAGTGTGTGGGGAGACCTGCTGTCAGTATTAAACCGGTGACTGTCAGTCTTGGGGTCTTTGTAGAACTGGAAAATGGCCAAATGTATATGTCTATTTATATCTTGATGCAGTGTTTGACTAGTTTGTCTCTAGCACTGATTTTTCAAAAAAAAGTATAATTTTGGTTACAGTACCAAAGCTCAGGTATCACATCGACATCAAAACATTTCAAATGGTACCTATGCCTGTGTATGACATCCTTAATCTGTGAAATACACGTGAAAAACATACTGCTCTTGAATCTTGTCCAGTTTCTGTTCCATTTTAATATTTGACCCCTAATGCCACATGCTGCTTTTTCGACATATAATTGTACGCAGTCTAACACAAACATTAACACAACATATTGGATAAATTTTCAGTATCGCATTTGTGCATCTGACAAGCCCGGAGATACACTGCACTAGCGTGATTCTCACAGTATAAATACTTTTTATAAAATTTTAGCTATGTGCCTGGTGAGAATTTAAGTTATTGTTTCACAGCGTTTGGACAGATGGCAGCATCACATGCTGCCTTGTAATCAGCTGCAACACATGACCTGACTGAATTAAACTGAAGGCAGTGAATATTTTACACTTACACTATAAATTGGTCTCTGGAAAGTCAAGGCTACATTTAGTATCATTAATTCCAACTTACTACCAAATCATCATAGATATGCTGTTTTAATATCTTTCTGTTATTGTTGCTTTCCACAGTGTGCTGATGTGTAGACAGAGAGATGAGTTTACTACAATATTTTAAAGGACAACATGCTATAAAAATGGCAATAAGGAAGCAAAGGCATTGTGTAATCCAATTTTCCCTTCTCTATTTGTACACACCTAAAATCATTTTCAGTTTCTCACACACACCATCTGTCAGTATTGCCTCTTCACAACAAAGCTGCACGCTGTCTGAATCTAAAAATTTTGATTGGCCTAATGCCAGTCATGTGACTGGACTGCCAATTCACACATCTCAGCCCTGGCCCATGTGTCCGAGCACCTCTGCGGCGAGGGATCAATTAGTCAGATCTGGCGTCTTCAATCAAACCCTCCACAATAGCTGGTGTGTGACATAACTCTGGCAGACAGCGGATTAGAGCCCCGGCCGCCGTGTGGAGGGAAACACCAACACGGCCACGGCTCGTTTAACACACCGTGAAAGCAATTCACCTAGAGACAGACAAGGGTCACTGAGTCAGGGGCAGCATCTACACAACCAATTTATTTCCACCCAATGAAGAACATATGCATCAGGCTGGATGGAAACCAACTGTGATTGAAGGGATCTCACGTGCTCCCATGTTATGAATACATGCAAAGTCATTTAATGTTTATTCATGTTGATTGTAGATCCGATTTGAGCCAGTTGAGTAATCAAGACTGTGAGAAGAAAATAATTAAGTACTATCTTATTTAAGAATTAATACAGAGACAATTTTAAGGTTTTATTTCAACAAACTAATGAATCTTCAACTTCACCATGTTACAGAGCAGCACATTATCATTTTAGGATTTGGGATTGAACACTGATGGATTTCTTTTTACATTTTGTGTTTCTCACTCTGTCTTCACAGACTCACACATAAGTGGCAGGGTTGGTGAGCAGCCAAGGTGTCCGACTCCAAATGAAAGACTTAAAAGAAGGCAACATACCATAATTTAGTGCTATGCCTGTATCTATCTATGTTAACTAAAAACATGTTTTAGAAATTATTTTTATTGGATAAATACGCACGTGTGACACCTGATAAAACAAAAAGGAAACCCCGTTATTGTCAATCTTGCCCCCTGCTCTTAACCTCGAGGTAAAATTACAGGTTAGTGTTACTGTGTCACTTCAAACAGCAGGAGGTCGACACAGCTCCTTAATATAAACCAGCCCATTTTGATGTGACACTGTTCACTAAATTATAGGCTACATTACAAAATTCTGACATGTGAGTCTCTTAGTATTTGTGGGAATAAAACACTTCCTGCAAGATAAGAAATAAATTATTTGGATGTAAATTTACGACAGAAACATACTGTATTTCCTCCTCTTACATCTCCTCCCTCCTCTTGTTTTATCATCCAGTATAATGTTGTATTGCCAGGTACCAAACTGCAGTGAGACGTGCTGAGGGCGACTGTTGTTCTGCGGCTTTTAAAGGGTACTGAAGGATAGCATTCATTAAAACTCAGATCCAGCCCCCATCTGGTGGTCTGAATAGGGAGTCTCCTAAGGGGCGGGGTGGAGGAGGAGGAGGAGGAGGGAGGGGGGAGGTAGAGCCCTCCCTCGGCACGTGCCTAAGCCGATCCAGCCTGGCCCGTGTCTGGCCTCGGTGACGGATCACAGAGGCAGGAGGGCCCCTCTGCACACCTGTGTCCCACTCCAGAGGATGCTGATGATCAGCAGCCACCGTCATCAGGCACGCACGAGGCACAGGCAGTGTAATTTAATTTGGTTTGACGCAGCGAAGCTGTGAGGAAAAGATTGCTGTAATGTGTGTAATGTTTTTACAGAGTATTATCAAGTGTGGGCGCAGCTTGTGAAGAAAGAGATGGAAGATATTCACATCGTCCCCGGCCTGACATAAAAAGACTGCACCGTCAAGCACGCCGGTGAGCTGCTGTGGGTGCAGAGACACTTCTGTATTTTGGCACATGAGGAGAGGGAGCACAGCGGCTGCATTTGGGTACAACTGAAAAGAACAAAAGAAAGTAGAGCTGAAAGAATTACTGTTGTGATTATGGATCAATTGTTGAATCTATTTATATAAGAAAACAATCATTTCCTAGTTCAAGCTTCTCAAATGTGAAAATGTGTTGCTTTTCCTTATCTTAACATTACATTTAATTGATTATCTCAGTGTTTTAATCTGTTAGTCAAACAAAATCAGACACTTGATGACATCACCTTGGTCTACGAAACTAATGAGCATTCTGAAAATAATGGGCAGATTTATTGATTATGTATATAATCATTAGATGCAGTCCTGAAAGAAAGGTTACTGTGTTTTAAATATTTTATAGTCATGGAAAAGTCAGTTTACATCCATGTGGGAAAAAAAATCTAATATCTTCCCTTATCTTCTTATTGTATCATGACTGAATCCGGGTTTCTCTGTGAGCTGGCACTACATTGCCAGCTCTGAGAGTATCGCGTGAAATCTTATCAGCCTCTCATCCTTTGTCTGTGGTTGATACTACATGAGCATGTTGTAGAGAGGAGGCAATGAAGCTGTCAACATAATGTGATATGGGGGAGGGGAACTGGAAGGACCTGTGATAGATTACCTCACATGCAACCCTAGGAAAACCAGCTCTGTGGAGGAAAAACAATTGAATGTAGCAATCTCCTTTCTCTGATCAGGGAGGATACAATTCTCACTCTGGAGATGGCAGCTGAAAATGTTACTCTTTATATGGCATCGCCTCATTACTGTGGGTGATAGAAAATTTAGTTTGGTGCCAATAAATGTTTCAGTACAAGTAAGCACAGATGAAAATAAAGACAGCACACATTTCTTATTGCTGTTTTCAGCCAAGCAAGATGGAGATGTTTTGCAGTGGACGCAATTTGCATATCACAAAAGGAGGATTTTTTTTTTTCTGTTTTCATACTGAGCATTTTAAGCAGAAGCTCATTGCAGATTTAGGGGAGACTAGAGAGTAAAATATTTGTTTCAGTGTGTTGCAGTGGGTGGAGGGCAGCGAGATATTTCATTTCATGTGAGACAAGCTGATTTGGGGCGGCAAGCTCTCCATTAATAAAGCAATTAGCAAGGGGGGAGAGGGAGGTGAGTGTAAATTCAATTGCCCCGAGGTAGTGTAATGTCATGCTGGAGGGTGTCATAAAAGAGTAATTACTTCAATCCTGCTTTGAAATTTTGGGTTATAATTACTTTACTTTAGCATGTGAGGGAGTTGATTTCTGGACTGTGAATGGAAGGGAGAGAGTGCTGTGTACAGTCTGGGCTGCAGACGAGAAAGGAAAGAAGGAATCAGGAGGATAATTGCATGCAGGCAGAGTCCCAGGGGAGGAGTGCAACCCCGTCATCAAACACTCATTCTGGCTGGGCCTCATCCCATTACAGTCCCCCAGGAGCCAAACTGCACCTGCCCCACAGACTGACAACTACTCAATCCCCCCTCACTCTCCCCTGCGATTACACAACCGGAAAAACAACACCAAAATATCACAATGACTAAGCCTTCACAAAAACATAAGAAGGTGAAGTTTTCAGGCAAGTGAATGATGGGAGAATTTCCACCTATGCACCAAATGTTGACATCAGATTTAGTCCAATTAACGTGCACCCTAACAGGCACGTCACCGGTGCAACAGCCATGACCACTCTGGCTGGTTAGGCATGAGAAAACATGTTCCACGTGGCTGGTGACACAATTGTGTTTTCTGTCAAATTAACATGTGCACCGAGGAGCAGGCAGCGGTGAGCGTTAATGGTTTCCGCTCTCAGCCGGGCAGATAATCGGAGGAGAGGCTGAGATTTATTGTAATCGCTGCCACTGCTGCTACTGGAAGTGTTTCAGACATGGATCTGCTTCCTGTGATGGAAGCATCAGTCAACACAGCACAAGACTACTGTAAACTCAGCAATGCTACTGCACTGTCCGTCCCCCACCCACACCTGATTTCATACCTGTCTATCACTTCCTCTCAGGTGAGATGGAAGTTACAGAGTCTTCATTTGCAAAAGCCTGCAGAGGTTTTTCCTGCACACATTATAATCACCCTGTACAGTCAGAAGCAGCAGACCAGACCTCTGATGATTGACTCGCACATTAGAAAATGTTTTATCTGCTTCCCACCAGCAGAAGTTGAGAGGCACGGTTAGAATCAGGGTGTTTGATGTATGCAGTGTCTTTCACACCATCGAGCCCTTCCTGCTCCAGGGAGGAGCGCCATGTTTTGCTGAATTATTTACCACTTCAGTAATGGACTGCACTGTGTGGTGTGTTGGACACACTGCAGAGCGGCAGAGAGGTACCACAGAAAGTAAGATCACCTTTCTTGTTCACTCTCCACACCTGTGACTTCAGATTTAAGTGTGAGTCGTCAGACCTCCTTGAGAACCTCTCATGACTGTGAATGTGGGACAAAACAGTGATATGTTGACAGACAACAATCAGTGCTCTCTGTAGCACAATGAACATAGTATGACTGTGTGCAAACTTGGGCTACAACTAATGATTATCATAATTATCGATTAAAGTGATTCAGTTTACTCTCACAGGAGACTAATAAATCCAGTAATTCAGCCTATTAAATATTCATATTTGCTTTTAAAAATTACTTAAACAATTAATCGATTTTTTTTTATGTCAATTGACCAATCGAAATTTCAGCTCTGGTTCAAACACAGTATCCTGTTGTCATGTTGTAATATTATATATATTACATAACACTGTTTGCTTTGTTTTTCCTTGTCCCAGTCTCTTGTTTTACTGTTATATTTGTTATCAGGTCATATTCCTGCTGACTTCGCTAGTCTTTCTTTCTATTAGAATTTCTTAAGTCAAAAGATTATTTTTTATTCCATTTTTCATTCAGCTTTCTTAAAAAAACAAAGTGACCCTTTGCATTTATTGCTGATGGTTGCTGATATTGATAATGTTGCATTCATTATAAGTTACTTCATGTATGAACTTCAGGTCTATTGAGTTTTATTTATTATATGCTATGTGTTATAATTCAATTTGTTTTTCAAGCATGCATGAAATACTAACAACTAAAAAAAATACAGTGATTACTACAAAGGCAGCATCACCCTCCTTGTCATCAACATTAATTCTGAATTCAAACTTTCATCAGAAACCTTTTTGTTTTTAAAACTCCAGTGTGCTCTGGATTCAAACAGTTATTGATTGGTCGCGTGATTAGATTTAATGCAGGAGCTGGGTCAATAGTTGAACGTGTTGCACATAACACTGTTGACCTCAGATGTGTGAAACAGAGAAGGACACACAGAGGGAAATCAGCTTGTGTGTTGCACATATAATACACCACATTAAACACCTTACTTTCTCACAGTCTGTCTCTTTTACAGTTGAGCTTCTGATATTTTCTTTCTCCTGTTCAAGTTGGAGAGGTGTGAGATGCTGCTGAGAGATTTAATAGGCTTGTCACATTTTTTCTGCACCTACATGACACCTCAGCAGCAGATTTTACACTGCATATTAAAGTCAGGACTCTTTGTGAACACAGACAATGATCCTGGTTTGTAGGGATGTAAGCTCCTGTAAAAGCATTAACATCACTGTTCCTCCTTCTTTTTAGCAATTACCAAGCTGCAGTGTCCAATACTCTCCCCTCGACTCCGGAGACCGCCGTCATTGATTTACTAATGAGAAACATGGAGAGGATAGGAGATGCACGACACTGATTGGAGAAGGTGGGTAACTTGTCAAGTAGTTTGCGTACTGTCTCTCGGGACGTCTAACCTTCAATTGAATAGCTAAAGAAAAAATTTCCTCACGTATTACAGTAAAAGACATCAACACACAAGGTGAAACAATGACTAAGAACGACAAAAACATGACTTTTGGTTGTTTTTCTTTTTTATAAAATGATATGAGTATTTTTATAACACTTTTTGACATCAACATACCTCTTCATTAAACACAATATTAGAAGCCATAAAATCACATTTATCTGTTTACATAAATTTCAGGCACAAAGCCGTAATAGCATCTTTTGGTCATCTTAAACATTCTTAAATATTCATATATTTTAAACATCCTTGCAGATTCCATACAGCAAACAAAGAAAAAGTGTTCAAATAGCAAATAAAGTCAGGTGGAAGAGCCATCTATTAATCCATGTGGTCCACTCAAACGTGACAATATCAAAGTGTCAATAAAGTACGTTTTGGTGACGATGAGAACAACCGAGAAACACCAAGAGATCACAAAACCTGGTTGTTCAAATACAGTACTGCATTCCCCGCTGTCAAAATGAAACATGTCCTGCATCATGAGCACTAAAGCTGGATTCTCCAGACACTAGTAATTTGTTAAAACACACACCTTAGTGTTGATCATCACATGACTCCAAAACAATTACAGTTAGATACAGCAAGCCAGTGTTACATTACAAAACAGAATGTGATGGGTGGCGGCTGGTACACAGAATTTATTGCAGGGCACACCAAACATCAATAAACAATGTCTTCTGAGCAATCGCCTTCAAAACTCTTTTGATTTGTCTCACGTCACGGCCAGAACCTGAATATTAAAGTTCATTTTATTGTTTATAATGGCAGAAGACACTTATCTAAGAACAAAGCAGGAGGCTGAATGAGGACTATCGGTGACTGTGAGGCGGCTGCATCTGAAACATTGATCTGAGCAAATTCATGCAACAAACACACACTAAAACTCTACGGTTCAACTTCACTCACGCTATTTTTGTCTTATAGTGTATTATAGGCCTCGCTCGAGAAGAAGAAGACCTTTTTTGCAAGCAGACATCTCCCTGAAAAGGTACTGTCCATGAAAAATATGGCCTTTTATATTAATGTTAACACAGATCAACGACCCAAAATCCACAATAGTCTCACAGAAACAGTATACAGGTATATACAGTACATAAAACACATTTGAGAAACAGAATAGAATCTTGTTTTTAGAATACTTATAGTTTCAGTGCAATCAGAGTGGTATTTCAGAGAAAGATCCTATATGATGGTCAACTGCAGTGTCATCTGGCTCATGTTGTTCAAGTAGATTGATGAGGTTTGGGTGCCTAAGAAGTACAACATAGGCCTGCAGTTTTCTTTGCAACCGCTATCTGTATAGTGAAGCTCTACCGTAGGTACATGTGATGGGAAACATGTGAGAATCTAATGAGGATTGTTCTGCATTGCCATTAACTATTTCTTTACATTGGCTTTTTGAAACTAGTAATACACGGAATGGGTTTAAATATCTAATATAATGATTTCTTGTGCAATCTGTGATGGAGAGTCTCTTTCTGTAAGCAGACTCACCACAACTGTCTGGTTTAAGAGTAGCCACGCTCAGCGTACATCTTTCCCGCCGGTTCCTGTACATACTCCTCTGTCTTATCCCAGTCCTGCACCCAACCTCCGTTGAGCTGTGCGGTGGCCCCATAGCTCTTAGCCGGACCGCCCATCGCACCGTAACTCTGCGTGATGTCGCCCGTCTCCTCGGCCAGCTCGTCCTCATCAATAAAGCCGCACTTCTCTTCGCTGGTTTCTTCCGGGTCGGCCCACGGCTGCTTCTCCCCAGATGCAAAGATCCCATAAAACACCACACCTCCGTAGTGCACGAGGGAAGCAATGAGGAAGACGTACTGCCACTCTTCACGGGTCTAGGGACAGAGAAGAGTTGAGTCACTTAAAGGCCCTTGTTTACCTGTTTAACTTGATGACAGTTGTGAGGTTTGCTTATGTTTCCAGGTCACTGATCTGATCAAACCACACCCACACTAGTCTTGATGAAGCAGACCAGTCTTTTAGGATAAATATGGATTCCTAACAATGTTTTCTTGCTAACTTTAACTTTGATTGTTGCACATTTGGTAACAAATATTTAGTGTTAAACTTAAAATGTGAAACCATGTTTTCAGGAGCTGTAAAGGGTTCCTATCTGCATGACTCTCTAGATACATTCACACCATTGTGTGAATAGAAATGACTCACCTTGTTCTTTGTCATTGCTCCGACTATTAGAGGGCAGACCATCCCGGACAGGGTACCCACGCCGTTTGATATGCCCATGAGGATGCTGGCGTAGCGAGGAGCGATGTCTAAATGGTTGACATTGAAACCTAGAGCAAAGAGAGTGAATATTCTGACATTTGTCTTCATTTGAACACAGACGAGGGAGAATTTGAGCTAGAGTACATTGTTTTAAAACTCACCTGATATTGCAAAACCACTAAAACCCACAGCCAGAACTAAGAAAGAGATGGCCACCCCCTTACTGTGAGAATAACCAACCACTAATAAGAGAGTGGCCTCCATCCCAAAACCTGAAAACAGCAGGAGAAAGAGTCAAGTGATGCACTGATGGCCGATATTTCTACAATATCATGATAACAAAGACCTGATGTTTGAAGCCTCACCTCCACAGTTCATGATTTTCCGGACCGTAGTGGTGGACATGATGTTGTGGGTCCGCAGGTAGTCCGCTAACTGGCCTCCTAAGGGCACGATGATGGTCATGACCAAGTGAGGGAGAGCCGACACGATTCCAACCTGAGGAACCATCAAACACTTGTCACAACAAGTGGTCTCTCGGTCTCAGGACAAATCTCTGTCTGCCTTTCTCCCTCTGACTCCAGTGTCACATCAGAGCAATAATTCACCTGCAGCAATCACAGCGTGACTACAGGCTCATCCTGAGGCTGAATTACAGCTGCCAAACCAGCTTGATTCATGCTTCATACTCTCACAGCGGGGCAAAGATTATGACATCCTTAAGATTATCTGGACTCTGTCATTAGGACGTTCACTCATGAGAGGAGACAAGAACCACAGCAACTAAAAAAAAAAAAAAAACGACAGCAACTCATCGTAAAACTGCCCCCTATAAATGATTCATCTTCTTCAAATGTGTTTTCTTAAAACATCATACATTATACCACGTAATAACTCATAATAATAATCCCATCCATCTGACTGAAGCAGATTTTTCAGTCAAGACAAATCATGTCATAGATTTAGGCAAACAATTTATTTAAACTGTAGTCGATTGTTTCATTTTAGATGTGACCATATCCTGCAGAAGACTTCAGTATCTCTCACAGTACCTGGCCTTGTAAGCTCGAGCCTGTCGAACAGGAGCATGTTGAGGCTCAGTGTGCAGACTGAGGACAATAGAAAGAGCCAGAGTTTAATTGACTCCAGCTCTGAATTGATGGCTTATACACGCTACACCCTTATCAGGAAGCTCGTCACCAACTGTGCACACAACAACAAAACTCACACTATAACCACATTTTGTTCTTAATAATGAATTATAACAACAGTGGATTTGTGGACACGTTGACAATGTGAACCTCAATAACCAACCCTGTTTCTGTCTAGAAATTATGTTTATATGCAACTCAATCAACGGTCGGGGTGGAGGGAGGGTGTATAAAGCTCACAACTGTCACACCAGAGACCGAGGTTCACATCCACAGTTTTGGTTTTTGTTAAATTTAAATAAACACACAAATAAACACACACCTGAAGTCACCATTAAACGAGACCACGATCTGTCCCTAACCTGTGAGTGCCTGAACAATCAATCAATAATGCTGTCGTCTCTACAGGTGATATTGTACTGTAAGATCTTTTACTGATATTTGACTGATCTGTTCAGTATCAACATTTTTTTGACAACTTATCTTCAAAACATTGATAGATTTAATCTGGTCAACATTGTGTTTCCAATATGTGGTTGCAGTTTAGCTGCATATAAAGGTCATTTCTAGGCAACAGCTTTGCATTTACTCCAGTAACAAAGCATGAACACACACAATAAGAATTACGTCCGTGACTCTGTTGCACCTCAGGATGTTCAGGTATAAGCTCATGCAAACTATTCATATTGGTTTACTGTAATATTTGTCCATAGCCTCCAATTTAATTTAATCCAAATAAGAAATTTAGATTAAATCAATTTACAAATTTGGATTAAATCAAAAGTGTCACTTTTGTCAAAGTTTAAATTAGCATAAAATAAATAAATTATTTTTCACTGTTGGAATTACAAAATAAACACTGAATGAATGAACAGTATTATTATTATAGTTTTTTCAAAATGCCACGAATCTCCTTACACAAAGGAAATTGCACTGAGATTGTGTAATTCATACCTGAGAAGCTCTCAGTTTATAATCACATGCGTTCAAATATATTTTTATGGCTGATACCAGGCATTATTAGGGGTTTATTTACCTTGCTGATTTCAAAGCCAAACACCTCTTCAAAGTACGCAGGCTGACTGATGAGGAGCAGATAAAAAGTCCAGCTCCTGCAGAAGTTGGCCACGATGATTGCATAGACGGGCATAGAGGAGAAAAATTTCCTCCAGGGGGTCTTGAATTTCTGTTCAAACAAACAGAGAATCAGCCTGATGTGCAGTAATTGGCATGGTGTCACGGATAAAGGGATGCACACTCAGAACTCACTTCCATGGCGCCCATCAGCTGGGCGCTTTCACCGATGCTCTCCTCGATGTAACGCCGCTCTTCATCAGTGATGGTCGGGTGCTCCGCTGGGCTCTCGTAGGACACCAAGATCCAGAACATGTACCAAACAATCCCAAAGGATCCTGCACGGATCATTAGAGGGATGAAGTCAAGAATCAAACATGACATTACAAACTAAAGCTGCGCCACCAAATGTTGCTCAGACCCAACAAAACTTTATGTAAATTATAGTGGATATCCTAAAGTTTTCAAATATACCTTTTAAAAGTTACACGGTCTATTTTAAGGTGTTTACATTAAATCAGTCCATGAAGGTGACACTCACCATACACATAGAAGACAGAGGACCATCCTGTGTACTGGACCAGGATCCCAGCCAGAGGCATGGCTATCACTGCACCAGCATAGGATCCTGAACAAGACAAAATATCATGAGCAGGCAGAATGTGATCCCGGCTGCTGACTCAGAGAGCGGTGTAGTCCCGGTGTGTTCAGTACACATTTACACACATTTTAGGAGAAATATTTTGTCATTCCAAACCGTCATTGCAGTGTGTGCAGTAATGCGATGATAAAATCCATATGACACTAATGAGACGATCTGACATTTTCACAGAAACGTGACTATATGTGTGGATGTTGTACCGCAGAAGGAGATGGTTGCCAGACGACTTCTTTCCAGCGGTGGAGCCCATTTACTCCAGATCCCATGGCAGGCCGGGTAAGTCACTCCCTGCACGGTGACAAATGACATTACAGTCACGCTATGATCTGATCAGATGATCTGAACAACACATGAAGATTATTTCTTACCAACTTTATGATATTTCTCCCCCAATTTCATGACTGATAATTGTCC
The DNA here is from genome assembly GCF_002260705.1 of Seriola dumerili. NCBI lineage: Eukaryota > Metazoa > Chordata > Actinopteri > Carangiformes > Carangidae > Seriola > Seriola dumerili. The sequence goes on along the minus strand of NW_019174497.1, from coordinate 524,641 downwards.
TGTGATTGCACGAGCGGTTTGATTTTCTAAATTCATCAATAAGATTCACATCTATTTTCCCACTTTCAGTCAATAGCAATTTACATAATGTGAAGATATTCTGCTGGATTGACGTAGTCTGTCCTTATTTGCCAACGACACACAGGACAAATTGTAGTTAATAACAAACAAACTGATATGCATTGTGGCTGACCTTTCTAATAGAGACTAATGGGTGAGGTGTGAGTCAGTGCAAATTCACTTCATGGAAGAAAAAAAAAACTGAATTGCGCCCATTAAATCTTCATTACACACTAAGTGGCATACAATCAACTATTGATAGACACAAATTGCTGGGGCTTGCAGTGGGAGACACCCTGAAATGCTAATGTTTAATTTGCAGTAATAAGTTGACGCTTGCTGAGCACAGGCGACTCTCTCCTCTCTCGATGGTCATGAGCTGCTATAGAAAAAACAGTATGCAGCTAAAGAAAATAACAAAAGAGGATGACCTTCAGTCTGATAATAGCATCTCTCTCTGAAATCATGTCCTTTCTCTTGAGCTGTGGGAGCCGCCTGTATCAAGTGGGTTTTATCCCTTTTGTTCCACGTGTTTCTATATGAACATGGAGATGTTTTGGTCAGGTAAACCAACAATCAAAATCCATGCTATTCAGGGTTTTATGTCGTTTTGTGTTTGTGGACTAATCTGGTAATTGTGTGCAGTGTAATGAATGGAGTTTGAGCATAATGGGCTCCATTTTCCAGTTCAAATTCAAGTAGAAAGCCGGGGAGCTCAGCGTGAAACAGAGGGTTTCTGTAAAACGTGGTTAAATATTGAATGTCAGGACAATTTCATTAGGGGTTGAGTTCAGCTCTCGGCTTGATAATGAGGCATCATTTTTGAGTCTTTTAAAAGGTCAAGATCTGATGTGCAAACTGTGTATCAGTACCTCCACCAACCCTTGTAATATCCTCACAAAGATGACACATCCATAGTGCGCCCGGGCGGCGGAGGGAATGAACATGTTCAGGGTGGATGTCAGCACGATGGCAGCCCCAAAAACTCTGGGTAAACAGTGTGTTGGGATTATTTGTCAAAATATTATCGAAACAAGATCATCATCTAATTCAGCCAGAAAAACAGCAGCAACATTCATCAGATTCAAGTAGGTCATAGAGATTTAAACAATCATTAAATAGAAAATAGTCTGCAGAACATTACAGTATATTGTATAATTCTTTACTACATATCGGAATAATAAAGACTGAGGGGGAAGATAAATCAGCGCTAATTGGATGCCACATACACACACACACACACACACACAACAGGCAGTTATTCAGTTTCCAGGGGAGTGAGGACAGGAGGTGTTTGCAGCAGAAGGCGTCAGTGGGCTCAGCTGACTTGGCATGATGAAGCTCTTCATCTTGCATCTTATTTAAGCTCCATTTCCCGCACGAAGAATCTCTTTCACAGTCCTATAATGTTAATATAGAAGGACTGTGACCTTACACTACTGTATCTCCTCCTGTAGTATCACTGTTACATTTACATGCTTTCCTCAAAAGGACTTTTGTTGTCATCATTATTTTTTTCTACAGTTTTTACAGACTAATTGTTCTCTGCTGCACATGTGCTCTGTTCCTTTAGTCTAACTGTAGCTGACTAATCAGTTGCTAGTGAAATAATGTGCTATAGATGCGGTATGGCTATTGAAATCATACTACAATCATTACTCAGAGGCGCATTGCACACGGGGCTTTGGCTGGTGTGGTTGCCATGCCTCTGAACATAAAGGATTAGACATGGTTGTCCCGTGGGAGCTCATTAACATGAGGAGGCACGCCTGGCGGGCATCAGCCAAATCCCCACTTTATCTGCTGTGAGGTCACACTCCTTTCTTCAAGCCCATCACACACATCCATAAGACTGACCAGCACAAATATTACAACCAGATTTTCATTTTAAGAATACAATAGAAACGTGTCCACCAAGGGGGCAACCAATATTTCTTCATCACACTCTACCACATTATTTGTTCATAGTTTGTTTAATAATAATAATTTGAATAATAATAGCTTTTACCTGTTTGCAGCCAGCCTTGAGGAGATGTACCCTCCTGGAATCTGAGTAACTATGTAGCCCCAGAAGAAGGAGCCATGAATCATCCCCACAGTCTCTGGGTCCCAGTTGAATTTCGCTTTCTTTCAGACACAGAAAAATAAAAATAAAGACAAATTTAATTCCATTTTACTTCCGGTAAAATAAATAAATAAATAAATAAATAAATAAATAAAACAGGCGTAAAATAGGCTATTGATATAAAATTGCTGAGAGTGAAATTAAAGAGCCTCTTTTCGAAGTGTGAAATATTGTCAGTGGACGATCATTTCATTTGATGCTGTAATACTTTCGCAGCTACAGTTAAATAAGGTGATAAATCAACTAATAAAGCAGAAATAAGCAGATATTCAAGAAAAGTGTGAATAATAATAATACAACCTACATCAATTTGCTTCTGTTTATAATATAGAAGCCTATAGGCCCATCTCCTGAATTACAATTATTATGGTGAAATTAACTACATTGGGGTTTTCCATGTTTTCACTCTATGGGCTATGGCCCTCATCACCTATCAAACACAGGGGGGGAGGGCGGGGTTTACGTGCACCTCTTTGATGATGATCTTGCCGTTTTGATGGATCGTGTGGTTATTGACCATGCTGACGATGGCCACACCCAAGTTACACCGGATACCGAAGGAGATGCAGAAGCCGAGCCCGCTCAGCATGGCGATGATGTATCTGCGCGGGAGCCCGAAGCATGTGCAGTCACACAGGGGCGTCTTCCTCTCCTGGTCCTCCCTGGGTCTCCCATCCTCCGTCAGCTCGATCGCCTCACCTGTTTGCTGCCGCTTTTCAAGCTTCCTGCACCACAAGCCGTTTAGATGCTCTTTATATATTTTATATGCTTTTTTATTTCATTTTATTTTTTAGGTTTTATTAGGGGTTTATGAAATGAAACATCGAGGCAGGTTGAGCTGCCTTTAAAAGAAGAACCACCAGTGGGAAATATAACCTGTGATTTCGTTAATTTTCTGCAAAAACAGCAGGAATAAATCTACTCACATTATACTCACATACATCCTTCAGACTATTTGCAGCTTCCTCGTAGAAAACGAGGTCCCATCTTTGCATTGGTCTTTCAACCACAGGCCTTAAATCTACCTTCATTTTGTTCCTCTCATTAGGCACAGGCCCCTTAAAGCCTGCGCCGTTTTATTTCTACTCAAACTGTGTTTTTTCCCCCTTCGTTCTCCGCTGAAATTCTCCATGTCTCTGTATCAGAAAAACGCTGGTTGGCAAACGAAGAGAAAATGACCTTCATACCGCATTGCAGCAACATCAGCATCATCGTTGTTTGGAGTTCATTTTGCTCCTTTTTTTTATTTCTGATTCGCTCTCATCAGTGAGGTGTTGGCATTTTTGCTTTTGGCGGCTGGCACTCGGAAATTTGTTCATAAAAAATAATAATAATAATTGAGCTTCATTTAAAAATCTAACATTGAAATGTGAAGGCCTCGTCCAGTAAAGCATCAGGCCTGCTACACCTCAAATGAATCCAACACATTTTTTTTTTGTCACAGCTTTGAGTCACGTTTCTGTGATGCACCTCGCAATCAAGTTCAACAACTGAGAGGCATTTCAGCACCAAAAAGAATCAACAAAAAAACTCATTATCATCTAAAATATTTGTAGCCTAATTGGGAAATGCTTCGTGTTTTCAGATTTTCTGCTTTAATATTCAAAAACTGATCATTTTTATTCGCAAATGCAATAAGAATTAAAACAATTCAATTTTATACAAATGAAAAACACCTAGCTTCCCCTGCTATGACTTTAAAACGAGGATGTGTTTGCTTTGCTCTGCAGTCAGTCATCCGGCTTCGTTCAGCTCCTTGTGACACTATAAAGAATATAAGGAAGTCTATTGCTATGAAGTCCATCGATCTTGAATTAATACAGATGGATACATAAGGTAATAGATATCCTCCGACCTTGTGTCACGACTCGCTCTGTTTCATTAATTATTAAAAAACACCCACAGCTGCTGGTGGAGGGGATCATTCTCCAGGGAAATATCTGATCCTTAAATATTCGGGCCACACGACTCTGCTTCCAGCGTCCTGTCCGTGATCCAGCTCATAAAGACTGAGATTTCCCCCGTGATTTCATTTTAATTCAGGAATAAGCACATTTAAACATAGTGAATTTTTTTATAGGTGTCATCATCATATATGGATATTTTCTGTGTTTAATTTCTGACTGCAGATCTAATTATATGATTAAAATACATAAATGTTCATTTCTTCTTACCTGTACAGATTCCCGAGGGCCTTTCCTGCGATTTGTTTTATTCCCTCTTTAGAGGTGGGGACAGCTTTCTCCTTGCCTGGCTCCATATCCAAATTGTCTTTTTTTTATTCTATAATACTATAACAAATGGAAGTGCAGCATTAATGCGCATATTGTTGAGATATTAATCCAAATAACGCGTCTCTTTCTTTGAAACAGAAAACGTCTCGGTGTCCTGAAAAGATGAGCCGATGAAAGAGGAGAAAGACGCTCAGTCTGAAAGGGCTGCTTTCACAGTCACAAAACAGCAGTCAAATAAGTCCGCTTCTGCCTTGCGCAATGTTAATCCATGCAGTGCCATTTTAAGATCCAGCCAGCGATTAGGAAAAAGAGACAAACTGAGTATAAAAAAAAAAAAAAAGTGAATTATTTGGTTAAAATTGTGCGAGGACTCAAGGACGGAGATGTGAAAAGCTTCTTAAGCCGGCGGAGGTCAGCGGAGCTCCGGTCTAATCTGAGGTGAGGATCTCCGGTGAGGCTGCAGCCGGAGCAGGCTTCAGCACCGCGGACAGCGCACAGCTCGTCTACCTGTCAGCAGCTCCTCCCTCCCTCCCTCCCTCCCTCCGCTCCCACCTCCTCTCCTCTCATTCAATTACTGCTCAAAAAAAAACCTGTTAACGGCGACAACTGTCTACAGCCGGACCCGTGTCCTTCACTCTCATCGAGCTGAGTTGAAAATTATTTCAGGTTGAGCTCCGACCACTTATAAATCACTTGCTGCAGCAGGCACAAAGCAATGACCCCCCCTCCCCTCCCCCCACATCACCCACCCCACCCCACCCCCTTTACATCCGGTTACTTCTCGGTTTACAGACTGTTACAACAACAGGGACACATTTTCAAAAAATATTTATTTTCACTTAATTTAATTAGCTGTGAATTCGGATATTTTTTTAAGAAATAAAGAAAGGCCTTATATTCACAGCAAGTGTAAAGTAGAGTGTGCAGTCAGCCACGCAGAGGCAGTGTTGTGAAGGAAGTTGAGGAGACCAAACCTCAACTGACATGAGATGAGATAAGAGACTGGAAACCATTGTTACAGTGGATTCGTCTGATTCTGTCAATCAAAGAAAACAGCTGATTAAATAAAGAACATACAAAGGGTTTCTATACACCTTCATAGTAGACACGTAGCCTACAGGTGATTAACGTTTCCACAGCTCATTGGGATCCAGATGCAGGCAGTGCGCACACGGGTGTAACAGTGGACATCCCCTGCCTCTTCCTCACCGTCATCCGGGTCCGCTTGGATATGAGAGAGGCCACCTGCATGCCTGGACACTGGGAAAACATGAGAGTAAACGTGTAGTGAAAATCTTCTCGGAACTGGCGGCCTATGAAGCAGCTGAACAGAGGGTTGACGCAGGTGATGAGGCTGCAGAAGCACATCTCCAGGGCGAAGGCCAGGTCTGGGGGCCCCCAGGAGGCGTGGTCGTCTGGGTAGACTGCCCGCATCACGACGGCGGCGTTGCGGCTCAGGTGGTAGGGCAGGTAAAACAAGGCGAAGAGAACCAGCGCTGCGCTCAGCACCCGCCGGAGCCGGCGCTGCTTGTGGTGCGGGCCGGGCCTGCGGCGCAGCTCTCTGACGCTGCGCAGGCCGCAGTAACAAATGGAGAGCAGCGGGAAGAGAAAGGCAACGGTGGAGCAGAAGATGGAATAGGGGAGGCTCTCCCCGGTCTCACTTAGCAGTACGTACAGGGTACAGACCGTGCGGTTGCTCCCAGGGCAAGTCTGGATAATAGTCATTCTGGCAACAGGTATGCTGAGGACCAGAGTGGCCGCCCACACCGCCGCACACAGCAGGCACGTCTTCCTCCGGCCCAGCAGCACCAGCGAGCGCAGCGGGTGCACGATGGCCAGGTACCGGTCCACACTGACGCAGGTGACGAAGAAGATGCTGAGGTAGAAATAGTTGTGGTAGAGCATCCTGACAGCTGTGCAGAGCGGCAGCCCCAGCCTCCAGTAGAGCCGCTCCAGATGGTAGTGGATGAGGAAAGGTAGGGCCAGCAGCCAGGCGGTGTCAGCCAGGGTCAGGTTGAAGAGGAACACCGTGCTGCGGGTCCAACGACGCAGGCGGTGGAAGTAAACCCAGAGGGAGAGCAGGTTGAGGGGAAGCCCGAGGATCAGCACCGCCAGAAAGAAGGACGGCATTACATAGAGCTGGACCACCGGTAAACCCTGATGTGTGTCCAGGTCGCAGAGGGCTTCCTCTGGAGGCTGCATGTTCACGGGCACAGAGGTTCAGCTTGGGAGTTTTCACACTCAGTGCTATCTAAAGACAGTTTCCTGCCTGATGTTATAAAGTAAACTTTTCTTCATCTAAAGCTTCATTTATAGATTGGGCTTTAGTTCACTAAACAGAAAATAGTGACATGTATTTAACATCATAGAAGAAAACACTAAACTTAAACCATCCTTTGCCTTCAGAAACTACTTTTTGCTGTTCCGTAAATCTATTTTTGTCTGATAGATAAAATGTTCAATATCACAGTGAACCTCTTCAACCTACCTGGACCTGAGTGTTGCCCATGTCTTTGTTACGGTGGCTTAGCAGTGTGCCAAGCGCAAGAACCATGCCAACATATTTTGGTGTAAAACACACCCACCAAAGTGAACAAACACTGCATAGTTATCAGTGTTCTCTCAGGCCATCTGTTATGTGAACAGCATCTTTCATGTCCTCAGCACAGGAGCAACAACTACTCAAGTTGAACTGGTACTTTATTTTGGAGAATTGTCTTTGTTGCATTACACGTTTGGGATATAGGACAATTGGAAAAATTACAGAAGAAAATAAATGAAAACATGAAATTGTAACTTTAAGCATACAGTAAACAGGTTCCCCTTTTTCATGTTTGGTAACAGTATAAAATAAAATATTACTACAACATGACGAAAGAGGATAGACATAAGAAAAAAGTTAATTTAAAGGAGATGTACAAAGAAATAAAAATAAAAGACAAAGTAATTAGATGTATTAAGGCATCAATAGGCATCAGTTTAGCTAAGCGCCGGCCATGAAAAAGGCAAAGTGGAACAGTCCAACATTTCTCTCAGCTGAAGTGGTCACATCTACACACATCTCAAACCAACATAAGATTTAGAGTTTGAAGCACAACCAATCAGTTATTTTACATAAAATTCAAATACTTCAACACTACTCACATATTTCTGTGTATGCAGCTTAATTAACATGAAATATCCTGATATAATCTCAAAACAAAAAACTACATGTTTCTCTACGTTGGCATTTAAGCTCAATATAAATATCAAAACCAGAACAATGAACTTCTTACGACAGTACAACTGTTGTTCCATTTAAATCAACAAAGACTATCACACATTGCTGCTTGAAAACACTGATTATGAATAAGTAGTTTCAGGACAACAAATAGACTGACATGTTTATGCCTTGGTAGTCAGCTTTCATTAAGTGCTTTGTGCAAAATAAAAAAAAAAGAATGTGTATCTTTCCTTCTCTACACAGACACAGCTGAGGGAACCAGAAGCATGAGAACTAGGCGATGGCTGATGTGCTTTGTGTAATGGAGCAAACATAGTTGAGTAGGTGGGGGCAGGCTTTCATTAGCGCCAATGTGTTGGTAAACAGAGGCACATTAAAAAGTGATCTCTTCACTCACACTTCCCATCTCCAGGAACAAGTCAACAGTCAACATGCACCAGCTGCTGCTGCTGCTGCGTCTGCTCAACAACTGGCCATTGCAGGACAAACTCTGCCCTTACTCACAGTGGTAACAGCAGCACAGGTTTCTCTTCATAAAAACCTACTTCACATGTCAGGTTCTGTCCTGGAGCAACTGTCGGGCTGTTATGAGATCCTAGCAAAATGTGACCAGGCCTCTGAACAGCCAGTGGAGCGAGGACAATAATTTGGTAAAAGTGTGTTACATCCTTGCCATGACCTCAATGCTGTCAAATAAACAATGCTCACATTTGTTGCAGTAAAAACAAAATAAATCGAGTTGAACGTAAACTTACAGTACATGACAGTGGAACCGTTCATATCGCTGTACATATAAACAAAGAAATATCCAAACCGGAATACAAGCAAGATCTCATTTCCAAATAATATTGTTATTCTACTGGCAGATACAGAATATCAGTGATACGTGTGTGATATATTAAGGCATCCAGTCTTTGGTTACTAATGGTGGCACTTAAATAAATAGTCCTATATGAAAACCAGACCAAATTGTCTGGTTTAGACACAGTGTGTAAGATTTCCTCTTTCTTTCCTTACAGAAAATTTTGATTATCCTCAGCACTATAAGGACAACATAGAGAGTGAAAAGCCATAAATATGAGACAGACATTTAAATTCAAGTGCCTGGAGTTTCAGCATGCATGGAGACTTGCTCTTTCACCTGTGTGCACTTCCACTATCAGCAGATTAGTAGAGAAAGGATGGCTGTGAATTAAGGAAGCCTCTAGTTCTTAATAAAGGTTGTTTGTATGTGTTTGCTGCACAAACAACTCAGGCACTGCAGCAAAGAGATGCTCAGTATCACAATACACAAGCAGGGCATCATGTCCAGCTGATTGACCAGCGGCTCGCTGGGCTAGAGACACTCTGACAGCACCTCATGTTGGGGCAAAGATGGATAGATCATGGGCGTGCAGGTACAGTCATTGTTGCCGTTATGGCTGAGTTGGACCTTCAGCTTCTCCACTTCGTAGTCATGGAGATACTCCTGGACCAGGTAGCGCTCTCTCTTTACTCGAGCCCTCACATCAGAGGGAACATCTGGGATCATCCAGGCTACGAAGAACTTGACAGAGAACACAACATGCTGAGGAGGAAAGAGCACAACAGGTAAATGTTAAATATTTACTTTAAACTCAGAGCTGCAGAAGCAACACTGCATGGAATCAGGATATGTATTATATATGGAAAACAGGTGTGAGGGATGATAAGGGGTTACTATTACAGTAATGTAACAATCAAATACAGTCCAATGTAAGAATCTGAGACTCAGTTCAAGTGGTCAGTAAGTGTTGGTGGTGCTGGTTTTACCTCCATGATAATGATGAAAGCCAGCTTGGCAGCCAAAATATGCCAGAACTGCATAGTGTGGGAGTACGGCTTCTCATGGCCAGGCGGATTGCGATAATCACGATACCTACAAAGAAAGAACACCAGAGCCATACAGTAAATGACCTGCAAACTTTTACACTTATTTCACTCAATGCACACAGTATTAACCACACAACATTTAAATCTCAAGTTAAATAGTGATTTAAGTGAAGGGGTTTGCTAAAATTACAGCTGTGCTGTATTTATCAGGCTTCACTGCATTAAAATTCTTAGCTAAACTTACATTTTAACGCATTCATGATAATAACTAACTGATGTAATATATTTAGCACTCAGAAAGGGGCCCTTCTTTGTAATGAATACTTACACTTTTGATACTTTAAGTACATTTTGCTGGTAAAACTTACAGTACAATCTCTTTAACTAGAATTCTGAAAAAAGCCTTTTACTTGTAACTGATGTTTTTCAACAATGTGGTGTTTCTTTTACTTAAGTAAAGGATCTGTGTACTTCTTACCCCACAGCTATACTGTATATAAACAGAACGCACATCATCCACCTTTTTACATCCACACTCTCTCTTTCTCTCTCACACAGAGCCTTACACTTCACACACACACACACACACACACACACACACACACACACACACACACACACACACACACACACACACACACACACACACACACACACCTGCAGGTAGTGATGGAGCTGTTGAACCAGGAGGGGTTCTCCCCTTCCTCAGGGCTGTTGGCCAGTGGGATCTCAGAGATGTTAAACACTGACAGGCTGTTGTTTATGTAGCCTTTCATATTCATCTCACCCTGTGGTCGGTAGGCATACATGTACACGAGCCGAGGGATCATATCAGAGGTGAAGGCCACAATGAATGCCTAGAAAGCAGGGAAAGAAATGATGTGAGGAAGACTATAGATAAAACTGGGTAGATCATGAGCAGGCACACATCATATGGATTTAATCTAGCACTCACATTTGTGACAACAGAGAGGACAGCAATCCCACTGAGGATTTCCTCCCACGCTCCGATACTGTGGGCCTTGGCTGCCACGGGACGTCTGAACTGAGTGGTGAGCTTCCAGGCATCCACTCTAACCTCAATGATGTTGTTGATAAGTGCCAGCAGTGGTGCCAAGGGGAAGGAGGCAACAAAGAGTGTGATGAAACCAAACTGGATCACTGGGACGCAGAGAGGAGAGGTTAGTGAGAGACAGTATGACGGAAACAGCTTCATCTGCAGGACATCAGAGGACACTGCATCTATCTATCTATCTATCTATCTATCTATCTATTGCTCTATTATTAATCTCTTTTTACTGAAGTTGAATTTGAATGTAATTTTAAGGATTTCAATTTGAAATTAGTAAATGTTGTACTGCAGTATTTACACAGCACAGTTTAGTATTTAAACAGCTTAATACTGATTTTTGTTTTGGTTTAGCTCTAGGCCTGGTCCAAATTCAAATTTAACCTGGTCTTGGTAGTGATTAGGACTCCACCCTGGTGGTCGTAACTGCAGTCTTATTTTCAAGCGTGTCTCTAAATCTCTCCCTGAATGTAATGTTTAGACTGTGTGACGGATGTTTACCCATTTCCAAGTACTCGTAGAAAAGGCCCAGCTGCCCAAAGCCCTGCAGGTCGTGGTCCTGCTCCCAGCGGCTGTACAGACTCTCTGGGTGGTTTCGTGCCTTCCTGCTGCCCCACCAGTTCATCAGCCACCTGAAGGACACAGGAGGGGGGTAAAGAGCTTTGAGGCGACATGACCACAACCGCATGACAGCCACAATACAGCTGTATTGAAATGCTAACAATGGCTATAAACCACATTCGGTTGGAGTACTCACGGGACCAGAGCCTCTTGGATGTTGCCCCACACCTGTTTACCGGTCATCACTATCACCAGCTGGGTGGTCAACTCAATCAGACAGCCACCAGGGTCACACTGAATGTAGGCAGGTTGAGGTAGAAGAGGGATGGGAAAGAAACATGAGCTCAAATTTATGCTCGGGCTGAATTAGTGATGCTAATCTTATACAACTTAATGTAGTTATATCTGGTACCTCTTCATTCCTCAGTTTGCTCCAGTTGCCAAACATGTAAGTGTAATTTCCAGGGTGGCCGACAAACTTGCCCTTGAAGAAAGCCACGTAGAAGCAGGAGGAGTAGTAGTTGACAAACTGGAAGAGGAACATCTTCACCGTCAGTTTGTTCTCATACTCCAGGTGGGTCTTTGGAATTTCTGTCACATAGTAAAAAGTAATAAAAGATAGATTTTAAATACATAAACCAACTAATTTTCACAGCTTCAAGGACAGTGATGATATGCACTGATGTCTGGAGACACAAAGACTGGAAATGTAATAATTTTGGATACGTTCTGTCTCTTTGGCCCTCACCCATATCAGTGATCCAAACAGCCACTCTCTCATACATGAGGTTGAGGACCATGATGATGACAAAGTTGATGCAGGAGGCGGTGACAGAGGTGGCCAGCTGTGGCGTGATGTAGGGGCCAACCACCTGCAGGTTAGTGGTTGGACTGTCCTTCATGATGCTGGCGAAGGCCGCGTATACCGCCAAGCGGTACGCTATCACCCCAATAATGCAGGCAATGATCAATGAGATCTTCAGGACAGAGACAACAGTGACAACATGAAAGAAAACTACAAGGCACAGTAAGTCACAAGACAAAGGTACAGTGAGAACATCACACCAAAACACAGATACATATAAGCATAAACAAGGTGAATTATGGCCAACATAAATGTTAGAAGCAACTGTCAGGCTGAAAGTGTGCATGCATGCCCCATGAAAACACACCTACCACAATCTTTCCATTAGCTCATTCACAGGTGACAATTTTTTAATTACAAGAGAATACAACACTTATAGATTCTGGGCTGGTATGTGTAAAACTTTGGTTTTAAATGGGTCACAATTGATTAGAGATTAGATTAGATTATTTCAAGGGAGCTCCACTTCTTAAAAGTTTTACACATACTGGCCCTGGTCACATGATACTGTTCATTGTGATTAGGATGATGAACAGTATGATGAGAAAGACAAATGACACAGGGTGGAGAACAGGTAGAAGATGAAAGCAGCTTTAACTGATCAAGTGTACCAAAGATACTATGCTCACCCAGAACAGGACGGTGGCTCCAGATAGACACATGCGTGCACACTTGCTTGTTATGGGTAAGTACGGCTCCATTTCCTACATCATAAGCAAGCAAATAATGGACACAAGAGTCAGTAACCATTTGTTATATCCTGAAAAGACAGCTCTAAAAGGCCAGGTTCCTTTAATTACCACTAGCCTCAGATGAGAGACAGATCTAGTTTGACCAATCAGAGTTCTTTGTGTGTAGGCGTTTCGGCCTGGGTCCAATTCTGTCATCTAACAGTCGCCAAGTGAAGCCATGCTTTTGCAAAAACCTCTTGAAAGAGACTGATCCACAAAACAAAAAGTAACGTGATAGAGAAGGAAACTTGTGCCTCCAAGTCTTTCCAGATATCTCTGTTATCCACACAAATGACATCACACCAAAACCTCTCCCTCACCAACACTGGCAGTCCACATTAAATGCCACCCTTACCCAGAGGATCACTGTGGCCCAGCACAGAAACAATTTCCCCAATAGATCTGTAGCAGTCCTTTCAAGAACCCACTCCGTTTCCTAAAGACGGGGTGGATGTGGTCACAGCAAATTACAGCACCCTGCTTCCATTCATTTCAAGTCTGTGTCTGCCACTATCACTACCTACTCACTAGCAATGTAAATAAATGAATGTTTTTAATCAAAGAGTCTCAAACCAGCTTTTTAGTTCAGGAACTGGCATAATGAATGACTGCAACCAACCCAGTGTTTAGAACCTGTATCCAATAAATACAACAGATACTGTAACCTGTAATCATCAAGTCCTAACATACAGTATGTCTGCCTGCTAAAGCCTTGCGGAGGCTACACAGATGTAGAGCTGTACAATAGAACAGTATCATACAGTATATTAGTATGTCATGAGCACACAAACACCTGAGTGATGCGGTTCAGCTTGCGGTTGGTGCACTTGGTCTCGTACTCTGGCCGAAGCTGCAGCTGCTGTTGCTCCTCCTCAAAGTCGACCAGATCCCACTCATACTCAAGACGGGCCTGCCGCCTCTTCCAGAACTCCAGGAACAGCGTCACTGAAGAGAGATTTAACCCGCCACACCACGTGTATCATAGCAAAAATATTAACCTTGTTTTATTGTTTATTTAAATATAATTTTTCAGTTTCAAGTCTTTAATATTAGTGTGGTAGCAAAAGTGTCAGAGCTCAACACATGAGCAAATGAAACCAAAACTAAAAGTGAGAGGTGAGTTTTTTGGTTTTTCTTTTGTGATTGGATATACTGATCCCTTAAATACAAAGCAAGCAACAGTGATTATAAACGACTACTAGTAGTTCAACATTTCCCACTAGGTGGTGCACTGGGTCAGAAAATACACAATTCAAAGAGCAGACATTTTTACTCACCCCAAATCCCCATGAATATGGCAAAAAACACTGTTCCTACGTTGTCAAATAAGTGTGATTGCTGAAAGAAGAACATGTTTGAGAAATAGTGGGATAATGAAAGACTGAATTGTTAACATGTAGCTCCAACCATCCTTCAAATGGGGGCAGAACATGAAAACATGAAACATGAAAACATGAAAACATGAAAACATGAAAACATGAAAACATGAATCACGAACAAAATCAATGGGATGTCTCACCCATGAGGAGTTGCATGTTGAGTTGAGTTTCCAGTAGCCACACTTCTTGTCACACAGCGGGCACATGACAATGTTGCCTCCAATTTCCTCGCTACATATTTCTTTACTGTTGGGAAATGACGATTGTTTTCAATAAAAGGAACATTGATGTATGATGTAATACAAATAATAACTTATAATGCAATGACACACCAGGTTAGCATTCTTGTAAGACTCACCTCCACTCGTTGTCATCATAAGTGAGGAATCCGTGGACGAAACAAATTGTCCCTACTATTGCAGCAAAGAACAACATCTCAGTGTAGAAACCCAGCCACGCAAAATAAATACCTATCTTCTCTCCATAATACTTCCTGTTGAAGGGGGAAAAAAAAAAATTTCTTCATTTTAATTCTTCCTCTACCAGACTATTGTAGAGTAAATACACATCAGATATGACAACTTCATTTTCAGGTCTTGCCTAATAAGGTTGAGGGGCTGCTCCTTGAAGAAATAGAAGAATCTGGCCCAGTTTTTGTAGAGATTGTATCGCTCACTTTCGCAGTTAGCATCCCTTGATCTTTTCCAGTATCTACACTGCATGCACAGGAGAACACAGTTCACTAGCACATTCGTTACTTTACTCATCCTTGCATTGCAACATCCACCGCTGCCTCCAACAGGTTGTTACTGTTGGAAATCAATGAGTGCACATTTCATTAAAGACATGTGTCATACGTCTTTTTCCAATGATAAAAAAAAGTGGCAAAAGTTCACCAAAAGAGACTCACATCATGTAGGGGGAAGGCAGCAGTGTAGGTGCCATTGTTGAGTAACCTCTTGATTCCCTTCTTGTCTTTGTCCCCACATTCATCCCTGAAGTATGAACAGCGGGACAGGATATAGTAGACCTGGGCAGAGAGAGAAACAGAATAACAGTGTTTTGTTCTTCAGAAGCTTGGAAATTGTATGAATAAAAACTATAATGCAAAAATTAAAATATAAAGTTCCTTCTGTGTTCACAGACATTTTAAGATAACTTTTTAAAAATGTTACAAGGTTTCAGGCCTGCCAACAGAACTACAGCATACTGTAGTATTTCTAGCAACATCAGTTTTTCAATGTCAGGGGAATATTATAACAAGATAAGAAAGCCAGAGTCAGCATCCTTACTATCCTGTTGCGAGTGGAAGGGGGGAAGAATGTGTCTTTGTTGTCGATAAGGAAGAAGTCCGACTTGCTCTTGTTGAAAGGAGCTGTGAAATAGTCTGGCTCAGGGTGCATGATTTCCGCTGGCAGACGAAAAGGGGTGGACAGCCAGTTCATGGGCATGTCGCTGTTGTCTGGGATGTCGTTGGCCTTGAAGGGGACTTTGATCTTCAGTACATCTGCATACGTTGCCAACACTTCCCATGGAGCATGGATCTTCACAAAGTAAGTCTTTCCATCATCTGACTCCTGAAGATAGTGACAGTGAAAGAAGTGTCACAGTAAAATGAGTATAAGGCTAATGATTCATAAACTAAAATAATAATTCTGTAACAAAGGAGCATTCACAGGTTTATGTAAAATTCATAGTTTAATGACTAAATAGCACAAGATAAAATCAAGAACACAGCAATGTGAAATGATATATGCATGTCTTTACAGGCCACTGCATTCCCTTTTCACATGATTAGACATTAGACAGAGCTCTTACTGATTTATGTTCCGTCTCCAGCTCCAGGCCAACTTTCTCTAAATTGGCCTCGTACACCTTCCTCCTCTCCTTTAGAAGTAAAAAAAAAAACAGACAATATATATATATTTATTAGTTTGATATACATTTTTGTACAATTATGACAATGAAATCTATTGTACAACTAATTAAGTACACACAAACATTAAATAAAACACCACATATGTTGATTATGAGGCATACAGACATAATATGTACGAATCTCTAGTAAAATGCGCTAATTTAAACTATCAACACACAGCCAAAATCACAGCCAAAATGTTAGGTTGAAGTAAATATTTCAAAACTATTTACGACTGGACAAATCTTGAAAAGTTAATGTGAGATGAAATGCATACTGTGAGTGCACATATAGCAAGGCACAAATTAAATGTAAAACCAAAGTAAACATACAGTCACAGTCAGCGCAGCAAGTATTCCAGTGGTAAAAACACAACTAAATAAGTTGCCTATAAACCAGTGTGGACAAGGCAGGGTCAGTTAATTCAGTTGTGAAAGTTACTTGTGGGAGTGCAGTAGTATGACATAAATTCCCATTTGGCACTTGAAATTAGGTTGAATGTTTTCAGAAATAGGCATGTAAAAAAGGAATTGCCCATATTATCACAGAAAAATTGACAAAGAGAATGAAAGCCTTCTAGTTAGAGCTGGAATTAACCCATGAACCCTGAAATGCCCCATTTTACGACACACGAATAACACAGGAAGTGGCCTCCTGCCTGGCTTTCCTCATACCGTGGAAAAAATGAGCAAGTTCCTGACCAGGCTAGAGGTCTGATTGTTGACTCAGTGATGACACTGTGGGCAACATGCCAGTCAGCTGTGACAAACTGCCACATACCCGAGGAGTGGTAACATCCAGATGTGAAAGGCTAACAGCTCAGTATCAAACACCAAAAGTGTTTCAGCACTCCACAGCTGATAGAGAGACTCACTAAAAAAAAACTTGTGATCAAAGACAGTATGGAGACACTTCAAGTAGATTTACTGAAGGAAAAATGCTTGTGAATCTACTTCAATGTGACCTTCTCAGAAAATTCCTTGAGAGGATTACTGATACAACTGAGAATAACAGTTTATCTAGCTTAACAGTGTTGTGGTATTTAAGGTATGCTGCTGACACACACTGTGACTCTGAGGATATCCTATAAGAACCAGTTCTTACTGTTTAGATCAAGAAGTAGAAATAATATTAGCTGTTCTTTTGTGTGATATATTAAGATTTAATTTTAAGGTATTTAGTTCTGGCGATGAATCATATTCACTGTTATTCTGCTAAATTGGATATACAACAATAACAACACTGGAAAACATAAATTACAAACATGATCTTGCAGTTAAACATGTAAAACCAGAGTGCACATACAGTCACAGTCAGTGAAACAAGTATTCAAGTGGTAAAAACACAACAAAACAAGTTCTATATAAACCAGCGTGGGCAAGGTAATGTCCGTTAGTTCAGTAGATTTAACAGCAGCAGTATACATACAGTACCTAGAAGTTGTTTCTTACCTGTTTTCTCTCACCATCTTTATCATCAACATAGGACAGAACAAAATCAATCCTGCGCACTCCATCACGGAAGAACACTGAGTCTTTACTTTGTTGTTGTTTGTCAATCTATAATGAGATAGAACAGAGGTCATAACATTTAAAATATACACTGGTACAGTTTCAGCTCAATGGGTCTTGGATGCATTCACCACAGCAGACCACAGAGTCAAACAATGTGTCAGTAGCTAACAGCAAAACCCCAAGAACAAAGCCTCCACACCACATCACACTCGACTGTTTGTCTAAAACAAACAAAAATGAGGATTATCACATTTTTACTACAAACACAAATGATATGCTAAATGTAAGGCGGCTGCTGTGACTAAGATCTTTCATGTTGCTCATGTCCTTAAGACTGGATTTATTGAACAATAACAATAGGCCTTAAAGAAACCTATGTTGCGCATGAGAACAAAATCCAGACAGATATCCAGAATCCTATGAATGCTTTAATTTCAGGTCATCTGACTACTTAAATAAAACCTCAGGCTATAGCAAAGGATATGTGGAGAGGACCACAAATTCATAATCCTTATTGTGTAGAGAAGAAACATAACTCTTAACATTCCACAAAATTGTACTTTATTTGCTTGATTGTCTGTAAATCCTGGGATTCATAGGGGCTGAAGCATCTTTTATTGGTGGCTAAAGAAATTCCAAGCATGTGGGGCAGCTAATGCTAGCCCTGCAGTTGCTGTCTCTTCGGCAGCTACAGGGTCGAGGAGAAATGAACTGCACAGGAATGCTTTACAGGAAGAAAGGAAGGCATTGCTTTCAGTGCTGCTTCAGCTGTTCAGAAAGCTAAAAATAACCATGTACCATGTACAACTGTCATCACCACACATCACTACAGTAGCTACCTACACAGGACTGCTGACAATTCAGAGAACTCACACATAAGCGAAGCAAAAGCTACAACACCCCACTCAGCCAGATCTATGGCTACTGTGCTGTAGTTCTGACAGAGTTTTCCCGTCAGTCAGCCCAATGCTGTGGTTGTAGGGAGGAAAGGAAGAGCACTTTACCTCCATGGCCCACTCCCTTTGGTTATAATGCATCAACGGAAAGGCCGGCTGCCTGAGCAAAATTTCCTTTCTCCTGGGAGCACAGTCCAGCCCTTAAAGTACTGCTTCTCTCACTCTCACTCCACTGATAACCCCCGTCAGAGGAGCTCCAGCCAGTCCACTCATCTCCCAGGACAAGCCCTCACTTGGCCAGACATTTAGAAAAGAGACAGAAGGGGGGAGCACAGGAGAGAAATAGAGGAGACTCCTAGAGATGACATCAACATGTTGGTAGCATAGCTGCTGCCAGCTCATGCTGCAAATCTAGCTAATGTAATAAGAGGAGAGCCTCAGGCAGGGGGAGATGACATCACTGTGCTGTGACCATCAGGAGAGTAAAAGAAACAGTGCCTGAAATAGGTTGTTCAATATCTCAGATAAAACCTTAGCTGAAAAGCCAAATGACTGCGTGAAGAAATCTGCTCTGATAAGACTGATGTGGACAAACTACAGAAAACCAGTGATTGATCCAGTCTGACTTGACTGTTTGAATTCAATTAATCAACGTGGAGACCTTAGCACAATGGTGTACAATGTGCAAATGTGGCACTATCAATGGAACATATATGTAAATTGTCTTAGCCATGTTACACATTGTCTGCAGCAGCAGCAGTTCCTGCTGTACGAACTCATAGAAGCATTTGTGGCTACATCTTCCAAGCTTTTTATGGGTTTTCTTAGGCAAAATGATGCATATGTTCTAACGACTGGTCTGCATTACCTCCCAGTTTAGATCAGACCATGTTGACCATGGCAGGTTGGGAGCTTTCTATAACTGGGATGTCCCTGCAGAAACTCTCTAATTTGCTGTAATTACAGATCAGCCATATGGAATCAGTGCATCTGCTGGGACCTGCCTCTGCTAAGTAAAGCCAGTAGAGGCCACAGACTACTATACATTTACCAACTAACCCCTAACCACTCAGTGTTTAGAGATATATGTACGTCTTAATTAAGGAGGGTGAATGTAGAACATGTGTAACATAAGAAGGCTTCTAATTTCAGGGAGAGGGTTCTGTAAAATATTACTTTCAAGGCATTTCTTTTTTGGGGTCAAGAATTTGAGCATATCATTTTTATTAAACTGGTCACTTTTGATTTTGATGTTCAATAAATTGCTGCTAAATTGTCTGATAATATACTATAGTAATGTATTTTCTTCTGAGAACAATTCTCCTGTTTAGTTGTAGTTTCTATGCTTCAAAATCCTCTCCTCTCCAACGTACTCTGATGTTAGTGCTACAAAATGTAACAGTAAGGTTGCATGGAACTCTTTCTAGTGTTTTTCTAAGTAAATTGTAGCTACTGTATCACTCCAATATGTCTTTACTGTGTTGCAATAAATCATTGCAATCCTCAAATTTGTTCTAAATGCAGAGATTTTAGGCTTTTCTCCATAGCTAAAAAGGAAAACTGGACACTCCTATATTCAGATTTGCAAAAAATTATATTTGGTTCAGCAACACTCTCTAAAAATACACATAAAAAAATATTGTTGAAAAATTATATGCTTCCACACAGGTGCACTGCATTGTACAACTAAGCAATTCAAACCCAACCATGCTCTGTGGCATGAATAAAAATATTGTTTTATATCAAGACAGCAAGAGTTAAAGATCTAAGACTTTGAAAGAGGGTTCATTGTTGGGGCATGGATAGCAGGAGCTTCAGTCACAAACGCTGCTTAACTGGCTAGTGTTTCAATAGGAACAGTGACTAAAGTGACATCCACATTTAGATCTATGGGATGTCAGTAAGTAAGGTCAGAAATTGACGGTGCACATTTGATCACTCGACTCTGATGCTCACACATTAGTGAAATATTTAAGGAAAAACAGAAGAGCACGCCTCCTCAGGTGACTGGGAATGTCGATCTCAATGCAGGACTTAATTGACTTATCCCATCAGACTGTGTTAGCGAGAACAGTCTGCTGATAATTACACAGAGAGATATCATAGTAGGGTTATAGTGCATAAACCCCTAATTACAAAGATGAATGCACATTTAAGCCACAGGTCTACAGAGATGTGGAAAAACGTGATATGGTTAGAAGAGTCATCCTTCACTACATCCTCAACAAGCAGGTGAATGCATGTGTGGCGTACACCAAGAGAAGAGTACAGGCCTGAATTCTTGACCCCTACAGTGAGGGGATCTGGTGGCTCCGTTCTGCTGTGGGCAGCATTTCAATGGCATGGTATGGGTCAAGTTGTCCCCTTTGAGGGAAGTGTCACTGCAAATCAATGCAAAGTTGCTCTGAGTGATCACTTTTATCCTGTCGTGAAACATTTCTATCCTGAGGAAATAATGATGTCAATCATATGCTATGGCCTTCACAGTCACCAGATCTCAAACCAACTGAACACCTATTTGAGATTTTGGACCGATGTGTTAAACAGCGCTCTCTACCACCATCATCAAAACATCAAATTAGGGAATATCTTTTTCCTTCCCTCCAGTGGAGTTCCAGAGACTTGTTGAATCAATGCCAAGGAGCAATGAAGCTGTCATGGCGGCACAACACTTTGTAAAGGCACTGTATGTTGGTTTTTCTTTTAATTTATCACCAGTCTTTTAGGAGGAGGGCTATACAGTCAGCTTCTTTTTCCATTCTTGATCACAGCGACAATTTATAGATG
Source organism: Seriola dumerili (assembly GCF_002260705.1). NCBI lineage: Eukaryota > Metazoa > Chordata > Actinopteri > Carangiformes > Carangidae > Seriola > Seriola dumerili. Next base: position 503,428 of record NW_019174497.1, on the reverse strand, counting down.
TGCAGCTGCCTCCCTCAAAAACTCCTTTATGTCATCCTCCACGCAGCCTTCAGTTGGAGGGAACAGGATTACTAGAAAAACTAATTGTAGGTTTTTTTCCCCTAAAGATTAGCCGCTGTTAAAAGGGGTAATGATTCCACTTTTCATTAAAATGGGCTGAACACTGTTTAAGCAAGACCATATTTTAGAGCTTTCAAAAAAAGATGCCTACTGTACAGTATGTGGTTAGCCACAGCAGAGTTCAGTCCTGTCATGAGCACAGGGCAGAGTCCTGATTAAAGTATAGACTGTATACTGTGTATAGACACACACACACACACACACACACACACACACACACACACACACACAAACACACACACACGTAAGCGCACACAGAAAAACAGCTAGACAAATGACAAATATGGTATAAAGTGTGTGTCCAAGTCTGTTTGTGTATGTGCGCTTGTGTGTGCAAGTGTGACCATTCTAATTACACTGTAACACCTCCAGGCTGTTGCTTCCTCTTCAGTGAAGCAGACGATTATCACAGGTGAGATCAAAGCAAGTGAAAAGGCCTTTTCCATTTTTAATGAACTCTAATGATGCATCAACATTATAGCTCATGCCAATGTTTCCATTCCTCTCTGCAGAAAACAACATGCTCTCCAGAAGCCACTATCAGCTCTCTACAAAGATACTGTATTACTGTACTTTGTATTGATTTTCAGCTCAATGCCCAAGCTTTATTTTCTGAATATATAATGCTGCTGGAGTAACTCAACACTGAAAAGCCATTCTTTAAGATTGAAATTAAGTCTGGCAGGCAGACATATGCATAGAGTTGCATCACATCACAATTCTGTTTTACCATGCCATACCCTTGAACGAAACTTCAGGAATAGAGCCCGCTTTCTCGAGAGCTGTGGAGGAATCAAGTGGACAGTGAGGGAAAGCCTAACAACACGACAAATTCAACAGCAGACAGCTAAAACTGTAGCAGCAACCTTACAGAGTTGATCAAAGCGGATCAAAGTGTCAGACACTCAACACTTGCATTACGTTTACACATCCTTACAGATTACACTCAAAAACAGTTCACGACACTAGAAAAACCAGTAAATGTTAGAAGTCACAATCAGGTCTTGAGCTCTGAAAGGATATGAGATGGCACAAACACATAAACACTGACACAGCAGCATGCATCTGTGTCCTCGACTGGCGTCTTACCCCAGCCAAAGAATTGATTTGCTCTAAGGTCTGAGCCTGAAAGTGTGGACTGTCGCTGTGGTCAGAGGTGGCCAGGGAGGCTAGGCTGGTGCTGAGAGACTCACAGGTCTCTACAGACACATCAGGCGTAAAATGAAACTTTAAGCACAGTGTAGAAGGGGGAGAATAAACAGGAGCATTAGGGTTGCATCTGACTCTCTTGTGACATTTTCAGGTTGTAAACAATTATTTGGATTGAAAACTGAAACTACTGGTTGTGGGCAGTACTAAGATCCATAAACTAGTGGGTGGGTTTACAATGAGAAAATCAGTGTGGCTACTAAACTCTGAAGAGAGAAGGAAGGGGATCTAAATAAAGCAATTAACTTGTACACAATTAACTTCCTGCTACCATGCTTATAGGGGGTAAGGCAGAAGTGAAGATAAACTGCTAAACAGAGATCTTTTGTGCATCTGTCCTGGAGACCTAAAACTTAGCATAGAGGAAGGACAAATCTTCCCATATGTAAACAGATGGTATATTCTCAAATCATCTAAAAATATGCAGACAATTCTGAGGCACAGGGTGCTATAAAACTCTCTCCCACCCACTATCTATCCACCACTGAGGCAAAATAATTTGCTTGACTGAAATGTCTGTATGAAGGTGCTGAGTGAATGTAAACATGTGGTGAGTTCTGTGTTTACCGCTGATTGTCCCTGCTGGAGGGATCCTGTGCTGGATGAGGCGTGTTGGTGGTAGCCATTTACATCATCTGCAAGACAGTGACATGAGGAACTCAGAATTAAAAACAGAATTACCATTGTTAATTATGGCAGTATTCTCTAACCATTGTAAAATAAGAATGGCAAGTAGCATACTGAATTGGAGGCAACGAAGTTCAATTTCAGGCTAATGAACAGCTGCCTGTATGGAGAGAGGAGCGCTGACTATCAGCCAATGTTGTGGTCTATATTTGTACAGCATTTTGTGGTGGTGCTCCCCACAAGGCCAGACAGCATGAACTAACGATCACTGTGAAAGAATACTCACAGCCATGTTGCTGCAATTCAACCACTACAGAAGTGACTGCAGGAAACCAGAAGTCTAGTAAACCCCCTCAATATGTTTAACAGTAAAAGCTGTGATGAAACATGGTTTTAACCCTGATAAAGTTCTTCGTTTGTCTGTCAAATTCATTCATTCATTGCCTGTCAAATGCAATTACAACCTTCCAAAGTACAGTAGATTCTGAGAAAAAAGATTTACATAAACAAATGGCAGATCAAGTAATGTTGGCATGATTTTTACAAAAAAACAAAACAAAGTCTGGTTTCAGCCTGTGTGTCTGTGTTTTTAAATAGAAAAGCAACAGTCTTAATTGATGGTCTCTCTGAGGTTATATTTAGTCTGGACTCAACACAGAGAATGTGCTTACACGGGCCTGAAACAAGCATTCAAACCTTGTAATATATAAACCTTTTCTGTCTCTACGTTATTACACACCAAGTCGGCAAAGTATAACTTAGTGGTTCAAAACTAGAATGAATGATATTTATTATAAAAGCTCTTGTCCAGAACTGGAATATAGCACAACCTGTGATGCAACTTTTCCCACTGCAGACTTCGATTTTTATTTTGTTGGACTAAACAAATGTTTTTCATTTAACATAAACTTTAAATGACTAAACTCTTGATACTGTAACTCACAGTAACAATCAAAGAAAGGCAATTGTATTTAGAATATGAAACTCAACCTTGCTGTTATCATGTACATACACAGAATGCTTATTGTTACCAACATCTTTTGAGTTATGGCAGGATGTTTAACTTAAAGGAGACTGTCGACTCCTTGACAATGAGTACTATATAGTACAGTTTACAGCTGATTTGGATTTCAAGCTAAAACAAAACTTGTTATGATACTGACCTTGTTTTGGACTGCTCTTCTTCATTCCAGAATATATTTCTTTCACACATATGCCTCTCAAACAGTTGTGCATATTTTTGCACAGTTGGACACAGTACTGGAGCTCTCTGTATTAGCCACAACTACGCCAAGAGTCTTTTCCCACCTAAGTAACCTCCACAGTTAATGCTTTGTTCACGAGAGAGCAGCTGATCACAGTGGAAATGCCACAAGGCTGCTTCTGTCTCTCTTTTTTATTACCACAGCAACAGCAGACTCAACCTCATGTATATGTTATTTACACAAAGAAAGTTATTTTACAACTCAACTTAACTGATAATAAAGGGCAAATCCTGCGGTATCCTAAAACAGTGGCAACAGATACAGCTGGTTTATTGAAATAACAGACATGATCTCCAAGCTACTAGTACTCTTTAGTATCTGTATATCTGCGCTGAAACACAGATTTTTTTTGTGAAATGAAATTCAGCAGCGTCACTTCAAGCATTTTGTGCATAACCACAGTGGGTGGGTTTGTCTGATGTGACAGGAAGCACGCACTCATGTTTAGAGTTGCGATTTTCAGGTGCACACAGACACATACACTTGCTTTCACATATCAAGACAGTCCGAGCTACATAATCTATGTTTTCAGAAAAGGTGAGTAATGATATGACAAAAAGCAACTGTGAGACCTTTAGCTGTCCACATGTTTGAACTTTAGACTCAAATTATCTTTTTTTTTATTCATTTAAACTCTAAATGTGTTTTCTAAAAACATTAGCCATCTGAAGATATATACTTAAGATGTACAGTATATACAGCCTGAAAATTCATGTTTGCTGGTTCTACATTGAATAAGTGTTACTTGTATGATAGAAATACTGCATATTCAGTTCTGATGGGTCATGGAAGCTAGAGAGAGGCTGTTTGCCATCACTAGACCCCATTGTACAATCTAAAATATGTACCACTACATTGAAATAATTGGAGGATTTGTGTGATCTACTGTTGTGAAGCTGTGACTGTGATGTGTGGATAACACTGCTTCTATTGTTATCTTTACACACAATAAACACGCAACACCAAGGTAACAGTAACTATAGTTCACGATCCTATAGCGATCACTCATACTCTCACACAGCTGGACCACAATAATATGATTCTCTCTATGCTGCAGATGAAACACTACTCTTTTACATCAATTCATACTGATAAGGGGTTGCTGGAGAGCATCCAGGGTGATTCATGCTCCATTCAACAACACCATAAATGGCTAAAAACACAACCCTCTGTCTAAGCGATTGTTTAGAATTCAAATTTAGTCAGGAGGAGAAAAAGGACTTGAGGTCTGTTCTGGTGGACAGTGGCTGCCTCTAAGCGACAACAGTGTTTCCAGTAAGCAAGCCAGCTGTCAGAGGCTGGCTGGCTGTAAGTCACCACTGTTTCCATGAACAGAAAGCAAGACTCTGACCTGGTTGGGGCGTTAAAGGGGGAATTTGCGATGTGGAATCTTTAGAAAATGTAAATAGTTGAGTTGTGTCACCTAAATTGATTTTAAAATCAATGTTTTTAGGTGAAGGTGATACTAGTTATTGTTGGTGACACAGCAAAGGCATGGCCACACATTTCACTGACATCTAATTTTCTGTCCTGTTTACTTGAGTTGTCAAGTGAGAAATGTTATGGTAATGGTATGTTGCTATGGTTGTTAGAAAGTTTCACTTCATGTAAGATAGAATACTCCTAAAGAATAATGATATTTTGTAGGTTTAGTGTAGTATTTGTTAATATTCCTCGAAAACTTACGTTAAGTACACTAATATTTTTCTCAAGGCCATACAGACTGGGGGATATCAACCTCAGTGAAATCTTAATTGATTACCCAGGAGGCAGATATTCCAACCCTAATGACGCCCAACATATCAACTTCATAGCAACATGCGCAGTTTGGGCTGGCTCTGGCATTTAGCTACTCACCGTTGAAAGATTCTGTGGGGCTCATCTCAATCAGACTGTCCCCTCCAGATTTTCCTGTTATTCGATGCATGTTGACTGTCTCGTGTGGCCAAATCGTGCCTGCTGGTCCTCATCTACACCATGAAATCCGGAGCCAGGCGATTTCTGTCCCGCCTGAACTAAAAGCCGTTCAGCTTCACAGTCGTCCTCTTCAGAGACTCCTCAGTTAGCTTGCCAGGCTGCTCGCCAGGCTGCCGTCCTTCCTGCACCCACCGACCACTGACTGCTGCATCATTCACTTCAGTACCAGAGGGAGGTTCATGAGGGGAGTGGCTCCACACCGCAGACCAATAGTTTACCCTGGAGTTGAACAGTTACCGTATCCAAATGTCTACATTTCATGTCAGAAAGAACGAACAGAAATAGACAGTCCAAATATGTGACATTAGCTAATTATATGCGAGGAGCATTGTGTTGGCTAACAGTCAGCTATCAGACAAGTTGGAGGCGAACTTTCCTCTATGGAGTTGATTAAATTAAGACAACCGGGAATGTATGTTTGTACTTGGGTATTCTACTTACCAAGAGAGAAAATAAGAGCTAACACTGCTAAATTGGGTCTAAAAAGTTGAATGTTTTTAAGTTCTAGTCAGTGAAACACAGAGGTTCATTTTTAACGGACGAGTGTTCATGAAGAATGTTGTTGCCATGGTGACGGGTTTATAATCGCCATATAAGATGTAAAGTTGCTTTATTAATGGTTTATAAATAATTTTACTATTGGTTTATAAATCAATCATAAGACATTAATAATAGCAGCTTTTGGGTTCCCGGGTTGTCCAGCATGACACTTTGATGGCGCATAAATTCATTAAGGAGACCCCTGGAGGTCTTCAGGTCAACAGTTAAGTCATTAAGAAAAGGTAATGGTAATGGTAATCTCAGTTTGTAATAAGCCAACAAATAAATGGTAAATAGATCAATGAAGGGTTCTACAATAATGAATTGTGCATGTAGTTGTAAGTGTTAATAAGCTGTTTATAAATTGATTTTGGTCCAGATGTCTTGCAGCTCTTTCCCAAATGTTCAGTGGTCAAACAGTCCACTGGAGAGGTCTCCCTAATGAATTAAATAGCTACCTAAAAAACAAAACTGTCATGTTTGAGGGTAATTTTTCCATAACCTGGCAATTTAAATTATGTTCTTATTAATGGCTTATATCAGATCTATAAAACATAAGCACATGTTATAATTTATGCCTTACAAGAAGGTGGTACTGTCACAGAGGGGTAGGGCTGGACTCAAATGCAGCCAACGCATGGGAGACGGTGCACACAGGTTTATTAAACTAACAAAAAGGAACTTAAACAGCATAGGGAACCACAGGGGATGACAACAGGAGAACATGAACAGGTAACATGAACAGACCGAAAACAAACCAGACATGAACAAACTAAGGACAAACCAGACATGGACAGCTTGGGGACATACTAGACATGAACAGGCCATGTGAACAGATTGATGATTAAACAGACATGAACAGATCGAGGAAAACCCAGGGAACAACAGAGAGACAACAGACGAACCGACCCAGACAAAGGGAAGCACAAAGACTATATAGACAAGGGAGGCAAGGGTGGTTGAACAAAGGTGAAACGCATTAGGGCAGGGCAGACAATCACCACAGACACAGGACCAAGACAGGAAGCAAAAACACTGACACACAAGGAAACCAATTACAAAATAAAACAGGAAGTGCGAAAAGTCCAAACAAAGCTAACAAAAGGTGTCTGCCATAGCAAACCATGACAGGTACCAGTAGTTGAAAAACTGTGAAGTCAAACCAGATGAGTGGACTATAACACTGAAACTGTAAGATATCAACCTATAGTGCACATAGCCATACCATGTGATAAGATCAGTGATCAGAGCCATTGGATGTGTATAGAAATGAGACATTAAACATGAAACATTAAACACAGACAGACATCAAGGATTTAGGTTTCTTGGGTCACTATGTTCCATTACTCATTTGCTTAGATAGGCTATTTGTTTGGCAAATACAGTGAGAGCTTCCAGGAACTCCTTCACAACCATTAGCCTATTACCTCATGCCTTTCCAAAACTGTTTCATATCAAGGATTTCACAAGAAACTTATCCTTTCTCCCATCTGACATATGTTCAAGAGATTTAAGAGAAACATCATTTTCCATTATAATTGGAGAATGAACCCTCAGTGATCATTTTATGCTCTTAGGTTGTAATTGTCAAAGTCTTTTGTAAATAAACAATTCATGTTCAAGTCTTTGCTGAAAAGCCCTTTCAAGGCCACAGACTGTGGACTTTAATGTATCTTTCATCAGTCACTGGGATGTTTAGTTCAAACAACTTCACGTTTGTCTTTTTCTTCCCACTCGTTCACACGTCAGTGTGTCTGTTCTATCAGCAGCTTTCCCCTGCTCCTCCCAGCCATCTCTCTACTCTGTACTTCCACTCCGGTCAAATTTAGTAGCAGTGGCCCCCTCTGTCACCCTTCAAGTGGTTTATACAGTCCTGTACTTGTGTAATTATGTTATCCTCCTCTGTGGGGTGTGGCTGAGTACAGAAATATAGCTGCTTATTTTTGCGACCACTTTTACTTCAACATCATTTCATCTCTCTTCCTTGACATGTGGGTCTTCCTGGGTGTGCACTCCTTCCCAAGGTTTCCAAGACTAACGGTAAAAATCAGGTTTAATAACAGGGCACGATGGGCCACCCCTTTGATATGTTAGTTTTTCTTTCTTTTCTGTCAAAGAGAAAGGATGAGAAACAGACATAGGTTTGCTGGACTGTGTAATGGGATTCATGAGTGAGATATTCTTTAAAAAATCAAATAAGTTCACAAAAGTAGGTAGTAGATAGTAGTTCTGTACAGAGAGGCCTCCTACTGCAAGTGTCAATATAAATTAAAATGGATAAAAACTAAAGCATTATAGTATAAAACTATGGACAATATACAACCACTTCAAACAGCAAGATACCAGTGTAAAAAATGACCTCAGAAGTAGAAGTCCTGCCTTTAAGATTTTACTTTTTAAGTAAAACAGTACTAAACAGTACAAGTAGCCATAAAACTTTCAGAGAGTAATGCTATTATTTATATTACATAACAAGATCATTACTAGTTATGGATTAGGCAGATTATCTGTGTAGTGGTTAAGGTGGAGTAATATTTAATAGCTTTATACTGTTGGGAAGTTTGATATGTCACAGTGTATTTTATAGGTTGATCCTATGTTTTGTATGTAAAATATTAATATAAAAAAGTATTGGATCAAATAAGAGATACTGGCGTAAAAAGCTAATGTATTTCCATGTGAAATGTCGTAGAATAGAATTTATGACGTTTGTTTTGGACTTTTTAGGTTGGTTATGAAAAAGGGGAATTGACAGTTGAAAGTGAAACTCCTGAAGCACCATCTTAGAAAGCTGATGTGACACTGTTAACTTCATAGAGGAATGAGATTGTTTTCATATTCAATAAGTTGAGCTCCCACCTCCAAACAGCTAATAAGGTGAGTTTATTTTGAACATGTGTAGATACAGTATTAGTTTAGCTTGTGGTAGCTTATTTACAGCTAAACTGATGGTATAGCTCAATGGCTACCTTACGCTAAACCTAATGTTTCTGATTAATGTAGGTGTAAATATTGACACTGAATGGGCTTTATTTTGTATTTTGTAATATTTCCATGCTGGTTTGCTCTTATTTGAATTATTCTGCTGTGAATAGTAATGCACCAGCTCAGCCTTTCCATTAGGGGCCTACTTAAGTAAGTACTTTCAAAGTGTAATTGAATGCCTCAAAGTTTGTTTTGTTTTTTTAACAAATGTCACAGCCAGTGCTGACTGGTGTGTGTGTGTGTGTGTGTGTGTGTGTGTGTGTGTGTGTGTGTGTGTGTGTGTGTGTGTGTGTGTGTGTATGTGTGTGTGAGAAGGATTATTCAGTCACAGCTGAATGCAGTGATTAACAGGCAGATGAAGTCAGTGTGTCTGCCTCCATCTAGCGGTGGATAAATGGCGTCTTGCATCAGCGAAGAGGAGGCAGCAGCAAAAATATGCCATTCCTTTGCACCTGACAAGCCATCTCGTGGTTGTTGTCTGTTTTTGAATGCAGTTGCTGAAGCACACAGGACACTCTGTTTATTTGTCAGTTTGTTGACCGCATCGCTGAAAGAGACTGAACGGAGGAGGAAAAAAAGAGGTGGAGGCTGGACAGCTGTGACACCAGCAACAGGTAGAGTCGCTTTTACATTCCTGAGCCAGTGAAACGACAACACGCTTGTTCCTAGAGGAAGTACGGAAGTTACCCAGCGCCTGTTCAAAAGCCCTCATGTCATTTTATAGTTTGGCTTATCGATGAGCTGGCCGAGCGGCTTTGGGATCAGTAAAGGGTGACTGAAGCTTTTTTTCTTTTTTCTTTATTTATTTATTTATTTTTTCTATCAGAGAAGTCGCATCTGCACATCAAATACACATCATGCCGGTCCACAGGAGGCAGGTAGGTGATCTTATTCATAGAATACAGGGATTATATCGATACATAATGGAGCTGTTGCTCGTGTTGTTATGCTGCCATAGGCCTGCTATGTCTTTAACATGACTGCCAGTCCTTGTCTGAATAGCATAACAACAGAGACTAATCCCAGTGCTGCCCAAGATCCACCCATACACATATCTGGAGTACATGTGAATGTTTATATCTGAATTAGGATTAGATGGGATATATTGGGCCTCCTTGACTGTGATATTGTTCAAATTGAATTTCTACATCTGCCACACCTTGCCACTGTTTTTGGCCTACATGCAACAATGTGTAGACTATTCTGTAAGCGAATAGCATGGGTAGGCATGACTGGGAACACACATCAACATGCCATGCTGTTCAGTCAGAACAGAAGTTAGATGAGCCCTCTCCACTGACAGTGAGTGAGTCAGGATCACTACAGGTTTTTGTTAGCTCAGTGGCATTCATTGACACACCCCCACAATATAGTTGGACAGGATTCTTTTGTAGATTATCACCTTTCTGCATTTTTTCACAAGCTCGGTATTGCATATCAATGAAACCCAATTCCAATTTCTGACCTAAGCTTTCCAATCAATCAATTTAAAAATATAACATTTATTCATGATGTGTACCTTTTCTACAATAGTGTGGATGACTTCTCCTTGTATTATTATTATTCTTATTTATTTTGTTGTATAGCCCAGTATTGAACTACTGGAATTAATGGGAGTGGTAAGAGAGAATGGCAATGAACAGACATCACTTCCTCCTGTGGTAAGACAGTTTAATGTGTCTACTGTGAGACTATTCTATCTAGTTCTGGCAGCTTTAATTTATCAATGAAGATTCATCCATAAAATGTCTGAAAGTCTGACTTTGGCATCTCATTTTTGTCACACAGCACACTCCACTGTCATATGACTATGTCCTGGTTGCCAAAACAAGTGAAAACCAGGAGAGAGTGGCTTTCAGGAAGCAAACAGAATACATTGAAGAATTGAAAAAGAAGAACATGAGAGTCACAGTAAGTCTTTGATAATAAGCAAAAACGTACCTTTACTGTGGCAAAGGTCACACGATTTATTCATTCATCTTTTTCCGATCCTGTTAGAAAATTATAGATGATGATCTCATCTTCTATGGGATTCAAGCGCCTAAAGAAATTTTTGAGAAGTACAGGTATCTGCTCAAAGTGTCTGATGCTTGTAACTGGAGCTCGGATCAGAGCATTATGCCTCTCAGCACCAGGTAAACCATGTTGTCATGTCAATGTGTCTCATATGATCTTATCATTACAAATGTGCTTGTTCTTGTGCAAATTGTCTCCTCTATGTGATATGGTTTTAGCTTCTTTTGTACATCTGTTTGTGTAAACTTTATAGTCTTAATGATCTCTTAGCCAAGCTATGCTTTGTTATTTATTATGGCTAAAAGACTCCATAAAAATTTGACTGAATTAATGAAGTTTTTATTGTCCCTTGCTGCAAGTTCAATTTTTAAGCGTGCGATACTTGTTCTATTTTCAGAATAAGGATTGTTCACTTTATCTTGAATCACACCCCTATCCATTCAGGAGGTGAGAAAGACTCATTGAAAAATTCCTTCTCTTTTATTCGGACTCCAAAACTTTTCCAATATTCCTCTAACCTTACCTGTAAATCTTCTCAGAGGGTCTGCGCTGTCTCATGAAGATGAAGGTTTTTGAAGCAAAGTTCTGCTTACATGAGGTAAAATTCCTAAAACATATTATTATACTGTTCTCTTTACAGACTCTTCCTTGTACAGCATCAGTGTATTATCTCAAACCTTTACAGGTGTGATATTGTCAGTTGTCACCATATCTGGCCTGAGCAGGCAAGTAAAAAGATATAGTCCTTCAATGAGACTTGGTTCAAAGTTTCCTTAAGATGAGATGTGAATGGTTCAATTAAACCAGCAGTATCTGCCATTGTTTTCTTCATGGAGATCCACACATTCTTATGCTGAAGATAGTGACACTATTATGTGCTGATACATCTCTGCTTTTCATTTGATACTTAAGTGTTTTAAGCGCTTCTAAAACTATGAAGTGAAACTTGGCAGTGGCCTTACAGAACAATACATTGCTGCCAAAAAATATTTGTTCACCTAGATCTTATGCAAGTCATATTAATACAGTGAGTCATCCGATGCTTGGAGTAAATGTGTATCTGAGAATACTGTACATTGCTACTGTACATACTATGTACACATGTTGGCATTTTACATGTGTGTTCTTCTGTTTACTTTACTTTATAACGTTATGGGTGAAGTCATTTCCAGGAAATTGAAATCTAAAGGATTACTCCAAATATGAGGCAGCAATCATTTTGGATATTTTTTTACAGTACATATGAGCTAGTAAACTCTGTTAGATATTTTAAGTAGATTATATTTTTTACATTGTAAGCATCTGTTTTTGGTATCACTGTATACTGTGTTAACCTATTTGTACAAAGCTCTTCATGTTGGTGTTTTCCTGTTTTTCTTGTGCTCCTGCTCTCAGAAAAGGAAACAGAGAGAGCTGAAGGAGAGCTGGGCACGATGGACAGCCTGTCTCCAAGGGCAACCCATAACTGCTGTCAGGTTTGGACAACAGCCTATTCATTATTCTTCGTTGGATACAGTTGCAGATATTGCAGCTTTATTGTTTTCCATGTCATCTTACTGTGAAGTAGGTTCAAGGATTAACAAGGCAACAGCAAACATGTCACCCCCCACACATCATGCAGTCATTGTTTGGACTCATCATTTAAAATGACGTACAGTACTCAATGCTGGTACTGATCAGAGCTGTCTTTGTCCTTAGATTCAGTTGAATAATGAGCAAACAACAGGACACAATTCAAACAGGCATCATGCCTCAATTTTTAAGTAAAACAATGGACATATGTAACCATTCAAGTCAGCATGTAAGCAGAGAGATAGATTCACATTAAAGCCTATTAACACACCTCGGTGACAAGAGACATAATCACTCCAAGTTTTGTCAAAATCAGTCCAGCCCTTAACAGCATTATTATTTTAAATATGAAATAAAATCTAAGAAATTTATGTTGTAAAATTCAAAATATTGTAAACTTTATGTATGAACATACAGTGTTTATGATGCCTCCGTGCCGGCGACAGCCAGGGCCGGAGGAATTATGTTTTCGGGTTGGGCGTCCATCTGCCCGTCCATCCCTCCATCTGTCCATCCATCCGCACGTCCCATTCTCGTGAATGCGATATCTCAGTAACGTCTTGAGGGAACTTCTTCAAATTTGGCACAAACATTCACTTGGACTCAAGGATGAAGCAATCAGATTTTGTTGGGCAAAGGTCACAAATTCATACTTTAATTATGCCACAATTTAACTGAAATGTCTATTAGGATAAAATGAAGCGAAAACATTTTATATCCAAAGGGTCAAAGGTCAACTTCACTCTGACATCATAATGTTCTGCAGAAGCACTTCTGGCCATTATTCAGTGCTTGTAGATGAAACATTATACTATGACGGTGTATATCACATACTGTTCCTAGATGTTTCATTCTAAGCATGACATGTACTGAGCATCATGGATGTCAGACACTAAAATACATCTATACACTATAAGCATATACAGTACTTATTATATAATGTTATATACAGTATATCCGTTTTTATCTTCATATACTTTGATTATAAAGTGTGTGTGTGTATGTGCGTGTGTGTGTGTATGTGCGTGTGTCCGTGTGTGTGTGTGTGTGTGTGTGTGTGTGTGTGTGTGTGTGTGCTCATGTCAGGAACTACTTTGGGGAGAAGGTGGCCTTATACTACCTGTGGTTGGGCTGGTACACATATCTGCTCATCCCTCCTGCTATCATTGGGATCATTGTCTTCCTCTATGGCCTTGCCTTCTTTAACACCTCACCCCTCATGTAAGTTTTTCCACAACTCTGCAGTGTCTTTGTTATTACTTTGTTTTTTACAGATCATTTTAGTTTAGTGAGATTATTTAGTTATTACAGATTTACACTGTAATAACCAAAGTGTTTGCTGTGTTGTAGAAAGGAGGTTTGTGAGGCTGACATAGTCATGTGTCCACTTTGTGATAAATGCAAAGTTTGGCAGCTCTCCGACACCTGCACATACGCCAAGGTACATCAGTGCATTTACTATTAGACAGCTGAATGGTGTACTTGTCTGTTGGTGCTCACTGCAGGTAATGTCTACCTACAGGTGAGCCTGCTGTTCGATAATAATGGCACAGTGCTTTTTGCGATGTTCATGGCCGTGTGGGGTGAGTTGTTTTTTTTTTTTGTCTATATTATATGCTTACTCTTGTGTTGAAATATGATGGATTTTCAATATTCAGGTCCTTGCTTAAGACAGATTGTTATTGATCACAGCCAATAAAAACCCATGCAACAGGCACATTTAATAAAAACAATAGCTAATCAGGATGCAGAACTCTTCTCCAATACTGTTGTTTATTCGCCTGAATGTTTTTTGCTATACAGGACAACTTGTACAGACAAGTCTTTTATCTGCCTCAAATATATTTCATCTAACTGCCAGGGTGTTTTTATGTTCACTGAGACACGTACTGCCAAGGAGATGCCACATCACAGAGAGAACCTACTCGTCCTGGCTACTCACATCTTAATCAGCACAGGCCATCTGGCGATGGGGGTGGTCTAGCAGTCATCTATAAGAACACATATCAGTGATCAGTCACTTTGTTATTCAGCTTTTACTCTCTGTGTTTGGCAGATTTTTAAATGTTTACAGTTTGTTTCCAAACCTATTCCTGTGTCACATGCATAACTCTTGTAGAAAAAAAGGATTTCATTTGCAATGATGATTTACTCAAGCAAAGTTTATTAGAACAGCTGTGGAGGAGGAGTACAGTACAGTTAACTACAATGGCCACTGCAGCCTTCAAAGAAAAGAGTGATTACATGAGTATATGAGAGGAAGTGTGTGAGGGAGGGGTGAGATAAAGAAAGAGAAAGAATGTCTCAAGGACATAAAAGTGGAACATTGATATTACAGGACAGACTGTGCACAGTTGAATGGAAGTCCCCTGAAAAACCCATATGTGTTGAAAAGCAATGACTAATAGCCTGTGACTTTGCATTAAACATCTGAGAAAAAGGTTTAAATCTCACATGATGCATATCTCCATCAAAGAAGTAGTTTACAGTCAGACCACAGATCAGCACCTGAGTTTTCTGCTGCCAGTCAAATTTCTATTTTTAACTAAAGCTTATGTGCACAAACCGTAACCTAAACTATAACCAAACGTCCCAAAACATAACCCTCATCTTTACTGTAACTTAAAGCTATAGTTTTTAATTTTGTCTGGTCCTGTGTTTTACTTAAGATGTGATATTTTCATACATTCAGTAACAGAGTAATGCAAAAGTGCCACCAAATATCCCAAAATACAAATTGGTGCTTCTGTTATTTAGCTTACACTCACTGATATAAATGGGATGTACAAAATAACAGAAACACCTGTCAGAGTGATGTAAAACAATTCAACACCATCTCAAACTATGTCCTTTAAGATGACCCTGTAGGGTCTGTTGCAGGGCTGCTGTATCAGGCTGTGTTAGTTTTAGCAAGGCGTACCTAATGATCAGTAAACTGAGTGTAAGTCCCTGTTTTTCACAGCAACACTGTTTTTGGAGTTTTGGAAGAGACATCGGGCTTCCTATGTGTGTGAATGGAAAGTGTCTGATTGGTGTGAGGAGGAGGTATGATCAGTTTTATACATTATATCCCATGTCAGTAAAACCAGTTCAGCCCTCGCAGTGGAATTCATGGCTGTGTGTTTTTTTTTTTCTCTTTCATTCAACTGTAGGAGGAACTGATCCTGGAAATTGTGAACAATGCAAACTGTGAACCCAAGGAATATAAGCACTCCTACCTGCGCAGCACTTTGGTTTTGATCTGTGTCACAGTTATGGTGGGTTCCTTGTCATTTTGCCACTATTCACACATTTAAAGGGGCTTGTACGGTGTCACAACCTTTATTTTAACTAAGGCTAAAATAACCTTTTAACTCTGGTTAAAATAAGAATCAGGTGGATGTTGCTATGGTTCAGGTTTCATGTAAAAACAAGTACTGTAAGTGAAAGCCATCACAAGTATCATGGTATAAATAAGTGTTTCTGCCTTTCCACAGATATTGGTTATCATTGGCCTGACACACGCCTTGGTGGTGTTCAGGGTGATTGCAGCAGTGCTCTTTGCTGAGGGATCATGGGAGTTCCTGAGCACCAACTCCAACAGTGGAGCAATGATGCTGGGGGCCGTGTTCCACTATCTTATCATCACTGTCATGACACGGGTACACAGGTCTCTAAATGTGCTTCTCTGTTTCCTAACAGCGATATTCTCTTTGACGCTGACTTTGTCTTTGTCTTTGCAGATTAACAGGATTGTAGCCATGAAGCTCTGTGAAATAGGTTTGTTTACGTATTCTGTTTATATCCAAATTTCAAATAGATGCAGTTAAACTCAGCAAGACTTTAACCTTAGCTCTTAAATGTCCCATGATGTACAGCTTTTATGATTTTATTTCAAAACGTATTGTGGTTCAGGATAGAAAAGGTTAAATAAGCAGTTATTTGAATAGTCAGTAACAGCTGTCACTGGGTGGGCAGTGAGAACAGGCAAACAGATCCAAGAACGCTGCAGCAAATCAAGACAGGATGCAGGTCAGACGCACAGATGACAGACTACCAGCAGGATCAGGCAGGCAAGTAATGTCTAGCGCACTACAGCAGCTTCGCAACATAAATGATGTGGCTAAGAGAGACTGAAAGCTGTCCTCTATTCAGTGGCCCAAATCCAGCGTTAAAGAATCACGGACTTTGATGCACATTTCTACAGCAGCAACCACAGTGTCTTTATCATACAGTATGAAAGCATTGTTCACAGGCAGAGTGCAGGGCTTAGCATGAACATTGGAACTGAACCACCATATAAAAGCAGTTGTAAAGATGTGCAATAGCTTAGGTGATTTATCAGAGGAGGGAGACACACTGAGGGCAGGTACATGGGCGGGGCAGGTACAGATCAGGCACAGGGCAGGTGAGAGGGGCAGGGAGATACACTAGAAATGTGGAGAGAGAGTCTGAGCTTGATGACCATGAAAATATAGGCCATGTTTTGATATTTAGTCTTACGGCACTGTCATGCAGAATATATCTGAGCCCCTCTGTATGCCATTTGTTTGTGGTACATGGTATATTTCTGCCTAGGACCCATTAGTGAATTAATAGTCCTTTTTCAAAGCAGATATTCTGACTTGTCATGGCAGGTGAAGCACAGGACACTGAGGCAACCTGCCTGATATCAGAGGAACATCTAATTAGAATGATGCCATCATTAAGGTTATCAAATACACCTGTGCTTTGCCCTCTATTACATGTCAATGCTCTATTCGGTGGAGTGAAGCGCCCCAAGCTCAACAGTAATGTTTATAAAAACTGACTGACAGTGTTTTTAAAATAACTTTAGATTTCAACACTGAAACGTCTTATCTTAATATTTCATGCACCAAATACACAATATTTAAGATGAACTGGATGTAAACAGAGTAACGCATAACGGAGGTGAATCTGAACGTCTGTGGGAAAGGGCTTCCGTTAAGTGAGATTGTGCCATCCATAGGCCAAATAGTGAAATGCAGCCACACGAACAAACAATGACATGAGGTCTGTCTTCACCAGAGGAAACGAGATCCTTTGCTGCCACAGAGAAAAGTTTCACTGTCAAGATGTTCACCTTCCAGTTCTTCACCTATTTCTCCTCGCTCTTCTACGTGGCCTTTTTTCTTGGCAGGTAAGGACTTGACTGAGACGGGGCTGGTCGATACTTCAACATTAGTGTGAAGTATCTGTGACTGTTAGTGGTGAAATACAGTGTATGACAACGTGATCATACTGTGGTCTTGTTTTTCAACAACAACAGACTAATACTGGCTTGTTTTTTGTAACATACCTGACAGGATAAATGGTCATCCTGGTGGTTACGTACGAATCGCAGGGAAATGGAGGCTTGAGGAAGTGAGTGAACATGGATCTCTACCCCACTTAAAACAGCTAAATTGTCCATTTCTTTACAGTAATTGTTGCATTTTCACATGAATAAAAATATTGCATCTGATTTTATTCCAAACATTTCACTCTCTTTCGTGCAGTGTCACCCCAGCGGATGTCTCACAGACTTGTTCATTCAAATGGCGATTATAATGGTTCTCAAGCAAACCATCAACAATGTCTTCGAGTTCACTGGCCCGTAAGTATAAAACAGATTTTATGATTACATAATGTACATGTCCAATGTACACTATACTCCACTTCGCTAATGCTGGATTCCAGGCTGGTGAAAGCCCACTCTTGTTTGTATCAGCTTGCTCTGCAGGTGGTTGAAGAGGAGAAGAACCCAGAAGCTACAGAGGAAATGTGCCCACTGTTATCTGAAAGATGAGTCAGAGGCCAAACACAGAGCTGAACTGTGTGATAACTGCAAGCTTCGAGACTGGCTCAACAACTACCGCCTCAATGATGTCGACTCCTTCAGCTTGTTCAATGAGTTCCTGGAAATGGGTACGTACTCTGCAGAATGCTTTAACAACAAAAATAGTCGACTAGTTTTGACAAATAATATTTTTCTTTGTTCTCTCCCCAGTCATCCAGTTCAGCTTTACCACCATATTTGTGGCAGCGTTTCCTCTTGCTCCCCTGTTAGCCCTTATTAATAATGTTATTGAGATTCGCTTGGACGCCATTAAGATGGTCACTCTGGAGCGTAGACTGGTTCCCAAGAAAACCAACGATATTGGTGAGGATCAATGATAAACTAAGTACTAATATGTTAACTCCTAGTTGACAGTATCACAGTAAAATAACCTGTAAGTCTTTTTTCCTGTAATTGTAATATCATAAACCTGTCTATAAGAAATCAGATTTCATGATTTGACCCTTTGAGTAGCTCATCTGCAATGGTCACACACAGTTGTTATCACATGATTATATAATATATAGTATTAGTGTATATATATATATATATATTCGTAACTGAGCTCCTTGTGAAATGTTGCTCTTTGTCACTCTCCTCTGACATTTTCCTTTCAATACTCAAGTAATATTTCATGAATGTCTTCCATCTTTGAAGCGTTGGTGCTTCCTTATTTTTACAGTTTTTGCAATATGAGTTTCTTAAAGACTAATGGTGAAAAAAGAATTTGCCATCCATGATTTGGGTATCAGATTTTCTCAACATTTTGAGAGAGGAAACCCATTGGTGAGAATGCAACTTTATCATCTAAGTCTCAAATGACCAAAAAGTATGTGCGAGGGAGTAACCCTGACTACCACATTTTAAACATCAATCTGAGGAGCAGATCGCTTGTTTGTACCTTAAATTGTCTGTTTTTCCTGCATTCATTTTAATCATAATTTCATTAACCTGCAGGTCTTGTTTGTATATTAATTCTTTCACTCTTCATGTCAATGTTGCGGTTGCAGGTGTGTGGACAGATGTGTTGGAGGCTATTGGCGTCTTAGCTGTCATAGCAAATGGGCTGGTCATTGGCATATCCTCGGACTTCATCCCACGACTGGTGTACCATTACTACTATGGCCCGTGTGCCAATGGCACAGCAACAGATACTGAGTGAGAACGTGCACTCTTCTAGAAAATATTTTTGTTTTTACATGTTGTATGCAACCCTCTTTTTAAATAAATTCTTGGGTTTTTTTTTCAAGCTGCATGGTTGGCTACATCAACAACACTCTGTCCATTGCACGACTCGATGACCGGAACATATACAACGACTTTTCAGCTAGTCAGATGACAATTCCTGGTGGCTTGAATGTCACTTACTGCAGGTTTGTTCTATTTTAATAATTTCACTGGCACAGTTCTGACATATCGGTTATGAGAAATAAAAGTCAAAACATATAATTTACAGCTAACAACAGATTTGAAAGCAGTGATTGTTCTCACCACCAGAGTTACCTGCTGTTGATCTGTCATTATCCTGATAGTATTGCACTGTTTCTGTGACGACTGTGTAACCTCTGATAATAGAAGTGCTACACAGATAAGGTTTACAGTCCTCATAAAAATGGGTTGCCATCACTGCAGCGGATGCCCACAATCATCAAGTGTTTGAAGACATTTAAAACAACCACTGATACTGGAGATAACATCAGCTCTCTGGTTTGTTCCTCTTCACAGCTATAAAGACTACAGGAGCAATGAGGACTACAGTTTTACCCCACAGTTCTGGCTAATTTTAGCTGTGCGCTTTGCATTTGTCATCCTCTTTGAGGTAAGTCATTTTGCACATAGACAGAGTATGCAGAGATTTTTTGTAAAACAGTTTGTAAAACCGCCAACACAACCCCAAAACCCTCCAAAGCCCTTTGTCTTATTTGAAATTCAGCAGGTCAGACTTGAGTCTTAAAATGTCAAAACAGTGAGTTGGGTTATAACAAAATCATGGTGTGTTGTCTCTAATGAAAACATATTTTCACAGATAGAAAGCGAGACTACATTCCTAACATTTACCTCTCTGCTTGCAGCATGTTGTCGTCATTTTTAAATTCGTTGCAGCCTGGTTTGTACCGAGCGCTCCCATGCAGGTCAAGAATGACAGACTCTTTGATAAACTCAAAAGACTAAAAGAGGAACTCAGGTGAGTGTCAGATAGTATGTGGTTGGACTGGTGTGGCAGCTGGTTGCTAAAAAAAAGTACAATCTTGCTCATTAGCTCTAAAATTGCTATAATGTAAAACAGCGTAACATAATATGTGCCTCTTGTGATTTTGTTTAAATAAATAAAAACATGCACTAACTACAGATTGACCCACCTGGATCAGTAATAGTTTTGATACTGACCTTATTAGTTGGATCGGGAATCACCCATAATGTGACCAATCGCCAGTAATTACAGTTTTGTTGTCAAAGTCATTGTAAACATTCAGTGTTTCCACTTACAGTTTAATTCATTATGTCACAGCCCAGTTGCCAAGTTTTTAGTGCTGCAGCAATCCCATCTCAATTAGTTCCACTCAGTGAGGTTAGCAGATTTTATGAAACAAGAAAGCAATGGATTGATGCTAGGTGTCACAATCGGGATCAGGAGAGGAAAAGCTGGATCCTGCATTCCTAGCCCAAAACATATTTCTCATTAGTTACTGCAACTGAAAACAAAAGACACAAGGCGCTCTTGCTGCATTTGCAGTGATCTCAAGAGTAAGATAAGCTTCTTCTATGTTTGGTTGACTAGCATAACTACTTCACTTATTTCCCAGTCAAAAGTCTATTTATCTTGTGCTTTATATATCATTTTGCTATCTTTAAAAATCCAGCTAAGCTCAGTCTTGTTACCTCTCCTTGCACTGTAGCACTCGTTTTTCACGGACCTTTTTACAGGAGACATTTTGACTTGTCAGAGCAGGAAGAGCACAAGTGGAACTAATAACATTGATGATGACTCAGTTTCATTAACTACTGCAATACCACGCCACAAATTAGTGCCATTATTGGTCACACCTGTGTCTAACAAGTCAAAGTGTGAGCTGTGAAAAAAATCGTTTCAACTTTAGTTTCACTCCACATTTTCACCTCTGTCATCTTGGCTCTCTGCCATTGCGTTACTCCCTCCCCACACCTTCACGTCAGAGCATCTAAAATGAAAGCAAATGAATGCCTGCACTATAGATATATAATAGAGCCAGCATCACTCAAAAATATACTTAATGGTAGTTTGTGGTATTAATTATGTGTTTACGATATGATTGTGCCAGATAAAATATTCCGAAAAGCTAAGACCCAAATGTTTTATTGGGTCTTAGGTTTCTTGACATAAATGCTAACCAATCCTTGCTTTTGTTTCCTGCAGCTCATTTGAAGCGTGACAGAATTCAGACACTTCAATGGGACACATTTTTCCCCGAGACCATGAGCCCAGTGTTGCCTTGTGCAGGGTCCAGGCTATCACAGTGTTGAGTCGACTTCAAAGCCATTAATCATCTCAGTGAAGAGTTCAGACAGAGGCCTCTCGCTCTTCTTTATTGTTTGGAATCTGGATTGTCATCCATGAAGTGGACTTTGAGGACAGATGATTTTTTCTCGGACAGAACAAATGTACAGAAACTGATTTTACTGACCACGTCTTTCATGAGATTATTCTTATTCTATTTTAAGAATGCACTGACGGCTTTCTGGTGGATCTCTATATTTGTGAGTTGTATGTGAGTGTTTTTATTGAAAGCCTAAAGATAATTTATACTGCCACTGCAAACACAGTATCAATTGTGTGTTATGATGTTGCCTTATATTGTAAAAAGCGCTGTGATGATTGTTGCATTATTGCAGATAGAATCTAATGGTGTCTTTTCAGACACAAGAATGTTTTGCATTATAATATTTTATATAAATGAATGAAAGAGGAAACTTTTCTCCTCATGAAATGTCTTTTAAATTCAAGTTTGTCATTTAAAGTATGTCATAGTCATAGCTGACATTTTGAATTTGCTAAATTACAGCTTTTCTTTGTGCTGGAACCATATGCCTTTTTTGTCTAAGGTACAGTAAGGTACAGTATTTCAACAACAGCTAAATTTATGTAACTGTTTATAAGGCTGATTTTAGTATTTCTTGTTGTGTTACTTTTTTATGCACAAAGGAAGAATATTTTCCTGCAATGTGGAAAAGACCATTGTGTAGGTAAATTCAAAGACAATGTAATTGAAATGAAGAGATACCACCCAATCTTTTATAATGGAGTTTTAAGTTGTAACAAATGTGTTTATTAATGGTACATAAAACATTTACTATTGCTTTATACTTAAGTTATAACCATTAATAAGGACACCGCTTGGGTCTCCAGGTTGTGAAAAAGCTCTTTAGCTGGTCGCTTACAGTCTGGACAAAACTTCATTTTACTAACAACTTGATAACTTGATGATTACAACCCTTTATTAAGGACTTACCAACATGTATACCTGCTATATTAATTGGTTGTTTGAAAGTGAGAAACTCATTAACTCTCTCAATAGATTAGTCACATTTTTAGCTGAATTTTAACCAAATAGAATAAACTCTATTACACACATTGCTATTTAAGATGGAACAAAAAATCACCTGGAGCCCATCCTGCTAAAGCCATTAGGTGGAAACAAGACAGCTGTCATCCATTCCTGTGAGTTAACCAATCATTGTAGGTTAGCTGTTATGACATCATTTAACACATCATTCAGCACCACTGACCGTGGCTTCACGGTGTCAGATGGATAGAGTGCAACAGTCAGCACATCCAGGAGATGATGCTGATTCTCCTGAACAGGCAGAGCAGAGCAATCACGGCTGACATGTGTTTGTCAAAGGACAAGAGGAAACAGCTGATGCAAGATATCACTCTGGAGTCGATAGTAGGTAGTCTGGAGTAGATAGACTCTTTTAATCAAGAGAGTCTAAGAATATTTGTAATACTTGGGCATCTGGATTGATGACAAACCTTTAGTGTACATATTAAAGTATTCATTTATAAACTAAGGATGAAGTTGAAGCTGTTAAACAAAAACCGGCTGTGGAAGGCATTTTTGTCTCAGTCCCAGATTATGGTGATGTTTTCTATGCTTCAATCTGCCTCCTGTTTTCATCATTTACCATTCTGTACTCACATTTTTAACTGCAATTTTCATGTGGGCTGGACTTTCCTCTGTGTAAGAAGCAAGCATCACTGGCTTTCAGTTATTTATGTAGCACTTCTAAATACTGAGGACATTATCAAACGTGTTCTGCAGACTGACTTATATCTACTGACAGGAACTGAGCAGCTCCACAGCAGCAAATGAGAACTGTATCTCGAACATCTAGCCGATGGTTTGCAAGGTATAGAGGAAAGTGTTTGTGGTCTTTTATATTGTAACACCCAATTCTCCTAGCTGTCTTTATTTAAGAAACTAAAGGGCCAAAAGTCACTGCTGCACATAAAGGAAGGAAGCTGTACTCTTCTTGCCTTTTAACACACATGATGCTGAGTGATGTGAACCTGCACCCACATTACCTAGCATCCTCAACTGCTGTTGATGAGCTTGCAGTTGATCGACCTTTACTTGAAGAGATCTGGAGAGGAACAGTGGGGAGGGAGTGCAGAGGATGGCCCTCAGCTAGGGGGTATAAACCCTTACAGAGAAGGCTTTAATGTGGGGAGACACTATTTTTTCTACCAAGGCAACATTACACATTAAAATTTCCTTTTTGTGAACACACAATAAGTGACAGCAATGTTCTTCTCTAATTTCACTGAATATTTGAAAGCAGTGAATGTCTGATGAATGTGTGGCGTAAACTCTGAAAAACAAAACTATTTATTCAAAGTTAATTATATTGTTTAAAGTAAATAATTTTTGATTGTTTGCACTGACTCATCTTAAAAAAATACACGTGTGAATCATTACTTAGTTTTTTTTTTGTTATTATTTTATCATAGTGTGGGAGGAAACCGGAGCACCTGGAGTAAACCCATGTAGACATGTGGAGAACAGGAAAACTCCACCATGCTACATATTTGTGAAGATTCATGAGCAGCAATCTTTTGCCCAAAACCCTTAATCTGCGTCTTCTCTGGGAGTGGCGGCACTAGTTCTTCCTTTGGGCGTGGATAAACCAGTAGCAATTCCTTCTTGGACTTGGGAAAAAACAAGAGCCATTCTTCTTCGTGTTCTGGAAAGGGCAAGTGCAGCACCACTGAGGAGTCTGGTGGAGACTGTGATAATCCACCAAGCCCAAGCTATGGGCCAAAATTTCTGTGGGTCTAAGTCATTGGCCCTGGCAATAATAGCTTCAATATGTTCTCTGGTTCTAGGTATAGCAGTTGCAAATCTGGCTGTGGTCCTGGAAAAGAGTGCTTTAACTCTTGGTCTTGTTCTGGAAAAGAGTGCTGCAACCCTTGTTATGGTCCTGGAAAAGAGTGCTTCAACTCTTGCTGTGGTCCTGGAAAAGAGTGCTTTACCTCTTGTTATGGTCCTGGAAAAGAGAGCTGCAATTCTTGCCGTGGTCCTGGAAAAGAGTGCTGCAATTCTTGCCGTGGTCCTGGAAAAACCAGTTGAAATTCTTGCTCCAACCATGGTAAAGAAAGATGCAATTGTTGCTTGGGCCATGTTGAAAAATGTTGCAATTATTTCTGGAGTTTGGACAAAAACATTTGCAGTTTCTCTAATGATAATGGACAAAAAATCTACAGATCCTGCTCTGGCCATGTTGAAATAAGTTGCAACTGTTTCTCGCGCCATTGATGAAAAAGCTGCAAGTCTTGCTCGAGCAAGGGCAAAAAACATTTCTCTGAGTCGTGTGATATGAGTTAAAAGTGCTCCTTCATCTATGGACACAACAGGTGTTGATAAACTGCTGTCTGTTGCTTCAGCTAAAACTGCTGGAGTTCCTCCTAACAATCTGCCAGCACACTTTGGTGTCTCAGGGTCAAGTGACTTGATATTTTTCAAGGCTCTCTCATTCAGGGGGCAAGAATGGCAGAGAGGTAGGGATAGGTAGAGAACAAGAGGAGGAGGCTGACTGTTTGAATCCTTCCTTTGCATCACAGCAGGGCTGCTATCATGCTGTTGTTCCCTTTGCTGAGTTTCATTACTCAAACAGTCCAAGCCTATGGATTGATGGCCAGCATCATGATACAGCAATTTGAGATTACTATAGTTTCTGACCTTGAAGTCTGTCTGGGCTGGTGGTGGTACCCACTCACTTAAAGGTGATCCATGACCCACAGGTTCTGTGGGGTTAACACTGGATGAACTGGGACAATTAAGTCCTAGACCAGACTTGATGAGGTGAACAGCATTTTTGGTGACCCAAGGCACCACAACAAAACCCACCATTAAAATTGGCATGTTGGCAGACAGATGAAGTTGAATAACTATGACAGTATTCCTTCTGCTACACAAACTAGAGCACTGCCTGTGACATCAGACTTCTGTGTGACATTTTAAAAAAAAAAAAAATTCAACTGTGTTTATTTTGTGATGTCACTGATGGTCACACACTCACTGATGACATCACAGTCCATACTTGTTTTATTTTTTGCCACTTGTTTATTCTTCATAGTTCTTTGTTATCCATTAATGATTACAAAGGATCAGTTGCACAATAAAGCGCAAACTCACACATCTTTAAACAGAACTGATGTTGTCACATTTAGGCTAACTATGATTCATAACTGGTATTTAACATTGATGTCTTATATTTCATTATCATTTACAAAATGCACAAAATCAAGGAGAACATACTGCTTTGTTTATTTACACATCTTTTTTTAATATTCATGGTTCCACAAAAGGTTTCTATAACATACTTTAAAATCAACCACTCAACGGAGAGAATAAGAGACAAATACCCTAACACTTTGTTAACTTTTCTCACAGTTGAGGCCTACTTAAACAATTAAAAAAATGTTTTATCTCCATGTATCTTCAAAAGACAATCTTGACTTGGCCGGGGCCAGAAATGAATAACTGAGACAGGTTACTGTTTTAACAGCAATCCTTGAACAAATACAGAAGTTATCCTGACATTGTTGTTCTTAATGGGTGATACGGGACAACATACAGAGAATGGGACTGTTAATGCTTAGCTTTTATATTTGTACAGTTAATGTGCATTTCTATACTGTCAATGTCCTTTTAAAAGGGCATCTCTTTATTTGCTGTCTGACTTACTGTCCATTTTTGCTTCTGAAGCTATTATTTCTTGCAGTTTGAAAACAAGAGTATCTGGACTCATAAAGACGAATTCTCAAAGTCAAAGACCT
Source organism: Seriola dumerili (assembly GCF_002260705.1). Lineage (NCBI taxonomy): Eukaryota > Metazoa > Chordata > Actinopteri > Carangiformes > Carangidae > Seriola > Seriola dumerili. Next base: position 476,982 of record NW_019174497.1, on the reverse strand, counting down.
ACAATAATAAGTCGAGTTATTCTTGTTTCCCATGACCAGTGGTTGAAAACCTACAAAAACCCACTGCAATATAGTTTCCTGAGGGTTTGAAGAGCTGAATTGATAATGTTATGTATAAACTAACAAAATATTTGGCAATAATTGATTTATTAACCATTAACAGAATCGTTAATTACCCCTTCTATAAATCCTCTATTAGAAAGTTATAGGCTACCTTTAAACAATTACAAAAGAAAAGTTTCACTGCAACGCAGGTAAAAGCTCGTGCAAGTGTCACGTGACCTCAGGGAGCCTATAGCCGGGAGAGTGTCTGGTCTGTCCAGGTGCAGTTGATCAACCTGAAGGCTGACGTCCGCGGAATCAGCTCTACGGCTCCTCACAATGTAGCTAAACTGTAATAAACTAACACGTTGACTTTTAGGTAGTAATGTAGATTTACAAAAACTCTTTTCTCGGTTCATTTCTCACCTGAGGACGGAGGAAGAGGAGACCTGCGGCTCATGGCTGTGATTGTAGTCGCTCTCATTTTGGTGTGCACCGGGTTATGGGACAAGACTTTCCTCACTGCCGGTAAGGATGTTCAAAATGAAACTTTGTTTACTTGAATTTTCTCAAACAGGATAGGTGTACACTTTGTCTGAAGCTCCAAATTAAAGTTGCTTCCGTTTTTCCACAGCTGTATGATTCACCTTCATGTTTTTGACAAACTTGTCCTTTATAATCAAAGTGGTCGCAGTCAGAGTTACGGGATGCTGGATAGGTAAATACCAGGTCAGTGTACATACGGTCAGTGTGTACAGCGTTTCAGTATCTGTCAGGCTGTCACATGATGTTGCTTGGTAACATGAGGACCAGGCCTGGACTTCGGACCCGGATGTGTTATTATGTTTGAGAAACGGTTAAAATAAACAAATAAAGCAAATGGAGAGTCAAGGAGGAACCAGAGAGAGCAGTCATGCAGGTGATTTGTGGGTCACGATGAGCGCATGCGCTGAATATGTTGACGAACAGGTCCATATTTAATGGGCCAGTGTTCTTTAGTTAGTTTGATGTATTTTAATTCTGCCCGGACAGAGAATCGATGAACACGACTCTGCTCTTTGCATTGAGCATGTCCTCAAACCGAGAAGATGATTCAGTACTTTTAAAAAACAATCTAAGTCAGCATTTTCTCAGCGCCAGCGAGGGTGAAAGAGCAAACAAGATCACCTTCTTGCTCCATTAGACACTCACTCTTTGTCAAAAGCAACACTAAAGCTAAACACACGGTCTTCTGTAGCTCCACACTGTATGCAAACTGTTTACATCCACAGGCTGTATGCAAAGCGTTTTCTCAAAAGGAAGCAAAGCCACTTCTAGGAATTTGCATAGTACTTGTGTTTGATCACATAACAAAGTTGAGCTGCATCTGCCCCAATACTGTCCTTGTTATGTGGACCAGGTGTTGGCCATATGAAATACAGTTTCACTTTAGTGTTTTATCTATTAGGTGCATCAGTTTTTAGTCCTTTTTAGCAGTCCTTGGTCTCAGGTTAACTCACATAAAAATGATTCCAGAGACTTCCACACAGTAAGGTGTAGCGATTTTAAATTTGGAAAGAAGAGAGCCCTAGTATGGGGTGTGTACTCAGTTCCCTGAATTTAGGGAAGTTTTGGGACAGAAAAAGTTGGATTGTTGGATCCCTAACATAAAGAAGACTGTGTAAACTTCCACTGTCTCTGTTTGTAGCTCAGACTTGTGTGGATGAGAGCAGGTTTAAGGAACAGATCGTCTACGTGGAGCCGCAGGGGCCTCCATATCGGCTGAAGTGCCCTGTAGAACCTTTTCAACCCCAGAGCTCCCCACAGCCCCGGGTGACCTGGCAGAAGGACTGTCAGCAGCTCCACAATCAGGAGGGGAGGGCCTACCTGGAGTTTATCAACCTCAATGTGGAAGACCAAGGGAACTACACCTGTATGCAACAAGGCAACAGCACAGCCTCATTCACTGTGCGTCTCATAGTTAAAGGTAAGTACTATTTATAGTACAGTGTAATAGTGTAAGTGCAATGAAGTCACTTAAAAGCTGACACTGTAATTGTGTGGCTCTCGTCGTAAGCTATTATTTGTCCCTGCAGTAAAATTAGAGTTTGTATGGGGAGTGAAGGGGCTAGTTGAAAAGGCTGGCTACAACATCAAGGTGGCATTTTGTTTCAGCGTGCCCTCCAGCAACTGTCTCAGGCTGTACCTGGCAGCTGCATATGAAGGCCTCTATTGTCTGCAGCTCCTGCAGTGAACACAGATAACAGTGGTATGTCCTTACACAGAGTCCCAGTGCTCGAAAGCCCCAGAATTTCAGCCTAATGGAGGCCTGAACAGACTGTGGAGCGATGTGGGATCCTCTGTGAAGCTCAACTGCACTGCTCTCCTCCTCTGGGACCCAAATAAGGAGCAATGTGGCACCACACTGCAGTGGAGTAAAGATGGCCAACCACTCACCAACCTCACACTTTACATGCAGAATACCTCCTCGTGGTGACTAAGCTTTTAAAACAGCAGATTTCAATTATCATGCTCAGGCTTTAATGAAAGTGTTTGAGAGTGAAGGTAAGATCGAGTTTTCTGTCCTGCTTACCAGGTCTCCTGCTGTCGGCCAGCTGATGGTAAACAGTCTGTTGGTGATTACACTCAGGGAGCTGGAAGATTTTGGGCTCTACAGCTGCACAGTGAGGAATGTTTCATCTGATTTCAGCCTACAGAATTCAAGTAAGAAAACATATCTTATATGCTGGATCTGCATTGTCTCATCCTGCATCTTGTGTCATATTGTCTAAAAGTGAACGTACAAAAGAATTTTACAAAGACACACACAAACCTAACAAAGCAGACAGGACAAAATGCAGCACAGAATATGTCCTGTATCTACACTGAAAATCAAATGAAACCACACACAGATACATCCTGTCTGTATAATCTCATAGCAGGGAGCCAGTGTTAAAAAGGTCAAAATCCTTGTGAGTCACAATATGAATTGATTGTAATTAATGTTACACATCTGTGAATTAATTATGCATTGAAAATGTGTTTTTCTTAGTTGCAAGGACCCAGTTGTTCAGACACACTCTACTAACAGAATCCCTCTATTGATCGGTTGATTATTATTATTTTTTTTTATATATATTTTTGGGCTTTTGTGCCTTTATTGGACAGGACAGTAGAGAGAGACAGGAAATGGGGAGGCAGAGAGAGGGGGAATGACATGCAGTAAAGGGCCGTCCGATGCGGGATTCGAACTGGGGCCGACTGCAGTGAGGACTGTAGCCTCTACATATGGGGCGCCTGCTTAGACCACTGTGCCACTCGACGCCCCTGGTTGATTATTTTATGCTTATTTTGTATTGTTTCTCTGTGTGTGCTCAGACAGACCCAGCCACACTGCCGCTGTTATCGCAGCCACTGTCCTCCTCCTCTTCCTGGCTATAGCTGCTCTTGTGTACTCCAGGTGTCACTTGAACATCAAACTCTGGTACAGGAACTCCTATGGAGACTATGAACTCAATGGTGAGTCTGCTGCTTGGTGACACAGCATACGATGGCTGTAGACGTGCAAGAATGCAGCAATAAAGCCAGTGTGTCTCTCTGTGTCTTCAGATGGGAAATTATATGACGCCTACATCTCCTATGTGAACAATGACTATGACAGGAAGTTTGTCAACTTTATTCTCAAACCTCACCTGGAAAATAAAAATGGATACAAGGTGCATCTCAATGACAATGACATCCTACCTGGTGGAGGCAAGTTCACACTATATTGTACTACATGTGCTATTTTACAATGATGAAACTATGTAAATACTCCTCTACACACTCCTGCCTTGTAGTTTTCTGGCTGTTTGTTCTCATTTTTTACCTGTAAAAGGACGTTTTGCAGTATATTGATATGTTGTTGTTTTTACCTGTTACTTTGGGTTTCCAATTATAAATTAGTTACTTAACACAACACACAATGTGTCTCCAGAACCTTCTGCAGAGCTGCTGATGAACGTGAGTCGTTCTCGGCGTCTCATCGTGTTGCTCTCTCATGCTTACCTCGAGCAGGACTGGTGCTGCAGTAACTTCAGGTCAGACTCACACAGACTAACTGAATTTATTATAGACAGAATAAACCTGAGTGAAACTGATGTGGCATGATAACAATGTACCACCTGAGGTCAGTGTTGCTGCCATATACTGCAGTTGCTTTTGTGACATACTGTAGCTGTGTGTGTCTTCAGGCAGGGCCTTCTGCACTTGTTGGAGATATGTCCGCAGCCTATCCTCATCATGTTGGAGGGTCAGTCCAAACGCATGAGGCCTGAGATCAAGCAGCAGCTCAGTGAGCACCAGCACGGCCTCACTGTACTCACCTGGAGACACAACTCTGTGGTAAGATCTTCTATAATACCTATTCTTTTAGAAGAGCGAAAGCTTTTTGAGCACACCTACAACAACATACAATGTGAGTAACTTTACACACCATTACTCAGTCCACTACAAACCAGGGAAAAAATAGAGACGGTCCAGTAATCAGACACTAACCGAAAACATTTCCAACTTCAAGCAGAAAAGTTTGTGTCCATGTATGATCACATCGCTCGTAGGGAGAGAATGATTCAGAAAACAGGGTCTCAAGGCCTCAAAGTAATATTGAGATTAATATCGATTTATTTAGTGTGGAAAATTATATGCCAGCAGTTGGGAGAAAGGAATTTGTGATTTGCTAATAAATCAGTTGGCAACAATAAATTATGAAATAACAATTATTACTCAGTGTGGAAATGTGTGAAATGAATCCACATTCATTTAGAAATGTACTTATACAGTAAAACATATTGTAATATGATACAAGCAAGTAAGGCTGTTTACAGTTGAGGAATAATTAATGCGTCAGTCTGACTCTGATAGCATGGTGTAATATATCATGTTGTGTCCCTGTGTGTTTGTGTCTACAGACTCCCTCCTCAGTCTTCTGGAAGGAGCTGGCCTTAGCGATGCCTCGCAGGGTCATTTTCCGCACTGAGCACGCAGGCGACCCACAGACAGTGCTGCAAGATGACAAAGACCCCATGCTGACCCTCGAACCCGACTACCTGGACTGCCGCTCAGACACTGACCCTGCTGGAGATCTGGGTAAGAGCAGCAGTCGCTGCACTAGTAAAGTCCTCAAGTACTAATGTTAGGTTCACTGCTCACTTAAAGATAAGATAAAGATATATAAAAAATGCCATTCATATTTTTTTACATATAAAACTTACTTAAGTGCAGTTGAACCCTGCTTGACCTAGTCTGAATCAACAGACAAAGATTTAACTAAAGTGAATCTCAAACTTCAATACCAGGAAATCATATCATATGATGAACCTGTACGTATCTACTGTACCAGCTTGTTTGTGATGTTTTGTATCCAATGACACATGTTATACAGTTCAAGATATTAGGAAATACGCTTATTTCAGTTGTTGTAGGACGTAAGAGTTGGATGAGTAGATCGATATCACTCTGATGAAGCTACACCCAGGAGATGGTTATCTTAGCTTAACACAAAGGCTGGAAATCAGGAAATAGCTGGCCTTAGTCCAAAAATAACAAAATCGACCTACCAGCATCTCTAGAGTTCCCCACCTAAGCATGAAAACAACAGGTCGTGGTTTAACATGAGGTTAGTTGCTGGACTATTTTTGTGGTGCAGTGACTTTTTGAAATCTTGTTTCACTGTGAGGCAATGAGGGACAGCCTGTACAGCCATACACTGTGTATAACCAAAGGCCGAAATTTCTTTTGAAATTTAGGAGAGATGAGACACTGAGTTACATAAAAAGTAACGACCTTTACGACCTTTTTTCCACCTTTCGTCTTTCTGTTGCAGGGCTGCGCCTCCCTGTGTACAAGGCTCTGGCCTGTACAGCTCCTGTCCTCCCTGCTGCTCCCATCACAGCCGCTGAGCCCAAATCCTCGGATATCGACGTGTCGGACTTGGGATCACGGAACTACGGGGCCCGCTCAGACTTCTACTGCCTGGTCACTGAGGAGGACATTTGAGCCACACTCCCCTCACTTCTACTGATCACTTAAAATGACCATCTACATGGAGATTCCCAGTAGCATTGCTGGGAGCTAAATTTATTTCTTTTCTTTACAATATGTTGTTAAAATCAAAATGTTACCTTTTTCTACTTCCATTCACCAAAAGAGAGGGGAGAGGGAGGTAAACTCACAGCCATGATGTCTCTGTCAGTCCCCAGCAGAGGGCAGAGTGATGTCAGATAATATGAAAGGAGCAGTTTGTTGACAGTACACAGATGGTTTGGAATGACTGAGAAAATACATGTGACAGACTCCAGAAGTCGGATTTTAACTGGGGCTAAATGATATGAGAAAAAAAGTAATTATTTTGACAGATATTCTGATTGTGATATGAGTCACAATTTTAGTTGAAATGGTAATTTTTGCATTTAATTTCACTGAATAAAATGTAAAAATTATGCTGATGTGATTTTTGTTGGGTCTGAACCAAACAAGCATGGTCCCTTATGTCCGGAGAAGATGAATTGCAGCCTGCAGTATCTCTGTTGCACCACAATGCTTCATTTATAATGGTATGTTGTGACACATTTTACTTTAATCGACAACTTGCATCTCCTGTCATTTAGATATTGCACTTGGCTGTATTGACATTTCAATAAAATTTTGATTAATTGTTCAGCCATAATTTAAACCTTGAAAACTTGACTTGTTTGCACTCAGGTCATTCGATACAGCACAATGTCCGAGTACAAAGATCTAACAGTTCTTGGCATCTCTGCTGTGTGTCATGTAAACTGACTGATAACAACGTGGCATTCATGCTAATAAAACACTTGTTAGCAGATTAATTCTCTCTGTAGGGACCGACGCTCTCTGTTCTCCCGCAGTGAAATAAGAGGCTAAATAAGGGTGCAGCACAGGTCTGGTATTGTTCCTGTCTGAGCAGGAGCAAATATGTAAACAGGGAGTGGCCGACATTTCACCGTGTTAGTGTCAGGGTGTTACATCTACGCAACATTGAATGCTGCAGCACACACACGAGAAATGCTTATAAAATGACATTTCATTTCCACATCTGTCTCTTTATTGGCTGAAAAATATCCAGATGATACATCTGCCTCTATACAACACAACAGTAAATATGAAAAGTCAGTGTTTTTAAACACCCACACAGAAACACACAATTACCATTTATTCCACAGAATAGTCATTTTTATAATTGGGTTTTTTTTTTAATTGAACGTTTTGCTTAAATACGAAAACAAGTTGCACAAAGAGTTTTAAAAGTATTCAACAGTCCAATGTCAAATAGTTCAAACAGTGTGTGAATATTGCAATTGGTCTCAAACAATAAACAAATATTGTATTTGTTTTGAAAACAAAGTTAGGACCGTATCCTTTCCCCCCATTTCACACACAGTATTTATAACATTAGACAGCAGATACAATGACATGTTAAAGAAAAAAAACTTTATGAGTTCTGTTTGACAAAGTGATTACAAATGACACATCAGCATTTTGTATGAAAAGACAGATTTCACAACTTTAAAAAGCACGTAGCTAAATACAAAAGTCAACTTTGAAGGTACAATCATTATCCCCAGATTTCTAAATCAAATGTATTAACATCCAAATTTCTGTTTTTCTAAATATCCTCTGGTTTACATTCAGTTATAACTATGTTACAATTTTGACTCACATATAAAGACATATTTATCTATCCAAAAACTACAAAAACAAAGTACATAGCTACAGTATACAAAATATTTCATCTGATTTCTGTGTAAGAGAGAAAGCATTATTTACAAAAAAAGATGCTATGTTAGTACCAGCCATGTTGCATTCATGCTGTTAATTAAGTGCAACAGCGAGAGGATAAGGCACAAATGTCCACTATATTGTCAATGAACAGTTTGACACTGTTTTTAAAAACGGCCATGGACCACAAACAGCTGCGGTTTCATCTGGAAACATGTTGCTCTGACAGAAAAGAAATCCCTGATTCCACGTTAAACCCACAGACAGTTCAAACAAAGACAGTAAATGGTTTAAGGTGCACACATATGTATCAGAGTCCATCAATAGTCCATCATACTGGATCCACGTTTCTTGCACTGTACTGATGTCCATTGAGTTTTAAAATATGCAGGATGTCCTTTCTGTTTTTTTTCCCATCAGGAAGATCCTCCATCACTTATGTGTTCATGTTCTTATCAGAAAGTATGGCAGATAAAGACTGAGCCTATGTTATCTTTGAATAGTAGAAAGAGTTTATTTACTCCTGCATACCTGGAAAGATTTCTTCCATAGGATGCAGGACTGATGGCCGTTTTATAAAGTGAACTTGTACAACATTACTTTTGTTTTAGAGAGTCAAATCTGCAAAATCCGGTCTTGTAAACCCTTTCTGTAAAGCAAAGAAGAGAAAGAGGAAGTGTTATGACATGGTATGGACATGAAACAAAAAAAAAGATGTAATTTATTTATTTAAGTATTAATTTAAGTCTTTATTCTTCTATTAAATATACTGCACACCACAGAGGTGTCTGTAAGCGTGAACAGCAGCTCACTCAAGGTTGAAATTTGACTTGGAGAGACGTCTGAGCTCACAATCCATTTCAGAGTTACGCAATTCATAGTTTGAATAGCTTCATTTTTTTGCACAAGTACATTGTTTGTCACATGAACTCGACCGATGTTGTGTGGGTATCTGATTATTAAATTCAAAACTAGAAGCAAGATGAGCATTAACGCATTTTTTGTTCTGTTGTGACTTGTTCATTAGGAAATAAGCTGAGTACCGCACCCATGGGAGGGGCAAGTCATGATCTGCGGAAGGCAGTAAACCTACCTAGTCCTGCCCAAGATGTGGACCTGCCTGACTGGGTGTGTATACGTGTGTGTGTGTGTGTGTGTGTGTGTGTGTGTGTGTGTGTGTGTGTGTGTGTGTGTGTGTGTTTGTGTGTGTGTGTGTGTGATGAAAGAGCAGCAGTGTGAGCAGCCAGAGATATATGAGTTTTGAACATATGCCATCCAACTGCCGAGGGAACTGCAGAGACTGAGGAATGTCATTCGTCTTTCTCTCTCTCTCACACACACACACACACACACACACACACACACACACACACACACACATACTTCTGTCTTTGGAGGTCACTCATTGACATTATGCATTCCCTTGCCACTTACCCTAACCCTAACCATCACAACTGAATACCTAAGCCTAACCTAAACAGAATTCTAACCACTCTAAGTAAACTCTAAAACCAAGTCTTAACCATTAAACAGCCCTTTGAATGTTTGTCGGAAAGTGAGACCAGCCAACATGTCCTCACTGATACTTTTTTTTGGTTCTTACACAGTAGCATTTACAAGTACACACACACAATCTCTGTCACTCTCACTTTTTTTTACACACACACACACGCACACACACACACACACACACACACACAGATACGAGAATGAGGGTGGGGCAGCGCCATGAAGAGAAAGCTTTTCCACTGAGCTGTGACTTGTGTGTGGCAGAGTCTAACACGTTGCTCCTGCCTCATGAAAAAGAATGTTTTTCATGTTGTAAATGTTTTGTACTAAACTGAGGACACCTGGACATGTTTTTGTCATTTTGAGGGTGCAACACTTTGGACAGAGTCTTTTATATCAGTTTTAAATGTGATTATATAATGTGTTGTCAGTGAGTTTCATACCTATTAAAATATAGAACCTTATGTTGTGGTTTGATAACGATAATAATCAACTTGATTTGTACAGTCTTAATTTCATCTGGCTGGATGTGATCAGAACCTGTTGCTCTCCTAAGATTAAAAAAAAGATTGAAAATATTTTAAAAACTGATGTTGTGTATGTTGTTGATTTTTATTCCCCTTGATTTTTTGACTGTATAATGATTGATCATGCAGAGCTCCGTTTCACTCATGTCTACAGTCTCTTACGTCTTTGTACTGTTTGTGCAGTTTCTTGTACTGGAACATGTTGCTGAGAACTGTGGCTGCTGCTTTGGACGCTTTCATCTTCCCAGAACTAGAAAGAAAAGATTAATTCAAGGTTAACACTCGGTAAAAATAACCTCATGTGAGAAGTCTGCAATAGTTTGTGTCACATTCAGCATCAAATGTCTGCAGTCTGCATCAAGGCAGCCAGTAGACACACATGTTGTATCAATTGTCATTTTAAAGAGCACTCACCTGCTGTCACGTGTGTTCTTGATGGCGACCAGTTTCGCCAGGCCGTCAAAGAAGGCGATGTCTCTGGCAGCTAAAGAGCTGCCGGTCACCAGGTTGTTGAGAACACCACAGATGTTGACCACCACCTCACTGGAGGGCTCCTTCTGGTGTCCGTCAGCAGGCAGCTTGGTCACCAGGTTGTTCACCACCTTTGTTGCTGAAGAAACCAAGATGTGTTGTTTGGATAATATGTTTAAAGGCCCTGAAAACCTGTTTTCACAATCAGCTAATTACCATCAGCGATGATATCCTATATGTAACTGCAATTTTCTGTCAAAGTTTGAATAGTTTTGGTTAATTCTCAAGAGATTTTCTTTGGTTTCTGTTTTCTGTCTTTTCTCACTGATTTGAAGAGGGCAAGACTCGGCTTGACAAAGGTGATGTCACAGATTTCTATGCACCAATCAGGATTTAGCAACTTTTGAATCAAAATCTAATGACGGTTGTGGTGTTGTTTGCTTTTTTGCTTTTGACAGAATGATTGATATCTGATAAAACAACACCCACAAAGTCCTGATCAAACAAACTAGCTCAAATTCTGAGAGTCAAATACTTTATAAAAAACCCTTAACAATATTTTCCCAGATTCAAATCTTGATTGCTGCACCTTTAGTGATAAATATTTAAATATAAACAGACGAATGTTTGATTCCATCATCCTTTGTATTCCAGATGTTCAAGTTTGTGTTTCTCGTCCTAAATTTTGGTGTCTGAATTTAAGCAATCCATTTTTTTTTGACTTGACTTCAATTATTCATTCAGAATTTGACTAATTTGACTTATCTGAAATTATGAATCCAGTAAAAAGAATACAGCATCAAACATTAAGTAAACAGTAGTGGTTATATCTCGCAATGAAGTATCCAGCTGCCTTTAAGTTTCAGATGATCATGGCTTATATTTGCTTCCATGTGAAAGAAAGTGAAGAGAATCAAAAAAGGCTACAACAGGCAACAGCAGTGTGTTAACTCACAATGCACCGAACTAGAGTTTGTCTCAAATGAGACACAACAACAACAGATTATAGACGTTCTGAACGAACCTGTGACTCAGAGGGATCCAGCTTTTTAAGAGGAAGGAAAAATGAAAGACTTACCCATGTCGCCCTTATCCCTGGCATGGCGGGACAGATTTCGGAGGAAGCCGGTGAGGGAACGCAGCTCCAGGTCATTGTTGGTACGTAGGAGGTCCAGCAGCACGGGCAGCATGCGCTCCTGCTCCAGAGCCACTCGGCTCAGCACCGACGCCCACTGCAGGACCAAGAGAGAAACAACTCGTATATGAGACAGTCTGAGGTCGCTGCATTTGAATGCTTTTACAGGAGAACTGATGAACATGCTCCTTACCCTCTTGTCTCCAGCTGTGATGTTCTGCAGAGCTCCAGCAGCTGCCTCGCGGGTGGTGGAGTTGATCTCACACTGATGCAGCACGCGGTTGTACACCCCAACTATCTGAGGGTGCCACAGCCACTCCACACCCTTTGGCACCCGAGCAACCTCGGTGAAAGTGGACAGATCCTGGTTCTTGCTCTGTCAGGGGGGAGGAACGTACAAGGAGACGGTGTTAATTAGACGTGCTGGTCCGCGCACACAAAACACCTGCTGATGGATAAATCTAACATGCACGTACATTTTTGGCTTTCCTGCTCTGAGGTGTAAAGCAGCCAATGGCGTCACCCTTCCCTGTGTCCTGAGCTCTGGTTGGTCCTTCCAGGCGCAGCATAGCAGATGGAGGCATCTCACTGTACAGCTGGTAGGAGAGGTTCCTCAAGACACACACTGCATTCTCCACCCCCTAAGAACACACACACACACACACAGATAGATTAACACACACAGTAAAGGTAAGACTAGGGTTGAGAAGATCAGGCTCAAGCTCTTCTCGTCTCACCTTGTCTTCTGACTTGTTGTCATCCAGGGAGGCCTTGACGTAGCCCACCAAAGAGTCCACCAGTCCGTGTGTCTCTCTCATCTGCTGACGGGTCTTTTCGTTCACAGAGCTCAGATTCCTAAGCGAGTGAGAGGTCAAGAGAGTTATTTCAGGTAGTTCATTCAAGAATCGTGCATTTTATTAGTTTAACGACATTGTGCAAACGGAGATGCCAAGAGGGCAGGACAGTTTGGGCCTGGGGATGTGTTTCCACTCCTGTGTTGCAGCAATGCGCGAGTAAAGCTTTGATTTTGCACCGACATGATGAATATCATGCAGACAGCATTGCAAATATTCCCCAAATGGTAATTTATTTGGAGATAAAAACCCAGTGCACACACAAACAGAACAGAACCAAAGCAACCAGAAGCTGGAGTCATGCAGGTGTTTGAAAACAACAGTGAAAAGTAATGGGTGTGGTGAAAAAAAAAAAAAAAGAAAAGCTCCGGTAGCTGTCAGCTGACACATGAGTTAGGAGTGTCCTGCCAGAACAAGCTCACCAAATGCAAATATCATGGTCATGGGAGAAAACGCAGGCCCAGACGAGCCAGAGGGAAATACAGTTTAACGAAGTAGCACGATGCAACCAAAGAGCTGAGACGCAGATAAATGAAGTGCACCTGAGGCATCCTGTGGTGTTGTAGAAGATGTCGGCCTCAGAGGGGGAGAGATTGACGTCCATAGAGTCTCCGCCTCCAGACAGAGGGATGAGGATCTTCTCAGTCAGCTCAGGCAGCGTCTCCCTGGCCAGTTTCTCCTTCAGATTGTCTTTGGATGAAAGGTTCCACAGGATACCTGCACACACACAACACCAGGGACATGTCAGCAAAACCAACATTTATTCTTCATTTCCACCACTGCTTATAGACATTTTAACATTAATCTTCTGATTTTATACTAAGCCCAGTTCAAAAACGCAGTTTAGCATTTTAGGAAATAAACTTATTATCTTTCTTGCCGTAATTACCAGACAGTCATTAGAGCGGTATCAATCTTCTCATCCAACTATTAACAAGAAAACAAATAATTTCCCAAAATGCTAAACTACTCATTTAAGGCTTAAACGAGCTATAAAGCACTTGAACCTATAAATCACATCAAAGAGAAATATAAGAGAAACTCAAAGGGCCACTCTGCATTATTTATCACCTCTTTCCCAAAGTTTCTTACTGGACACATGACATTGACATGAGTTTCTCAATGATCCAACCAATATAAATCAAGGTGCAACAGCTCAAGGGAAACAGTGACAAGGCCTTCACTCATAAAAGGGAGTGGCAGATACACTGTTGGTCCACAGGCCCAGACAACTCCCTCACACTCCCTTATCGTCTTCACACACCCTATAGAAAAGACAGCAGCTCCACCTCCAGCGCTTTGTGTACTCAGACACACTACATGCCTAGAAGATCTCCACACCATGGAGCTGGGGTTGCAACATACATTATTTTTTTTCTGCTGACAACATATATTTGCGAAGAATGACCGCAGGCAGAAGCAGAACTTACTTAGACTTGAACTGTGAATAGGCGACAGACATTAATGGCAGTTACCAGAGAAATTACGGCACACTGACTAAAACAAAGAACACCAATATACAGAAGACTGTTTGTGTCCATTCCTGCTTAATAAGACTAACTCAAACTATAATTTAGTTACAGTAAATACTGACAATCTGGATTCTCTTTGTTACAGCTTGCTGTCCTCCTGTTTATTTGGTGTAGAATAATATCAATTTCAAAGGCTACTGTTTGCTGAAAGGATTTCAAGGACACCACTGCCAAGATCATGTTGCATCCAAACACTGTCTAATTTGCATTCATTTCTGCTTGAGGTTAAAGTCCAAACCAAGCAGTCTGAAATTATCCGTGCTTGTTGTGTCATGTTTTTTATTTCTAATAACTGTGATCAGAGTTTTCCTACCTGTGATATTTTTGTGGAGCTCATCGTCTGTCTCCTTGAGCGCCTCGACCAGCTGTGGGATGCCGCCCTCCTCGATCAGGGCCACTTTGTTGTCCATATTCTCATAGATGAGATTGCGTGTGGCGCCAGTGGCATAACGCTGCACTTCCTGGTTGTCACTGTTGAACAGCTTCACCAGCTCCCCAATGCCCTTGAAGCGACGCACCTTGAGAAAAAACAATGTTCAGTTTAGGATTTGTGCATAAATTTTCATATATAATTGTTTTTTTTTCTTATTTGGCTTCAACAGAAACTAAACATGAGTATTCTCATAGATTAAAGCACCTATGGGGTAGAATTTCTTATGTGATTATAAGATCTTTCAAAATATTCTAACTTTAAGTTTTTGTTTGTTGAAAAATTGTTAGAGTTTCAGTTTCATCCTAATCATCTCAATGTGGCTGGATTGGATGCATGCTTAATTGCAGTAAGCAACAGTATTTCTTCATATGATTTCTAAGAGTTGCCAAATTCTGACATAAGGGCTTTAAAGGCTTTAACGAAGTACGTTTATTTGCTTTTTTGCACAAATTTAGATGAAAACATTCACAATCACTCTCAGGTCTGTATAGTAAATACTATCTTTGGCTAACTGTTCCCCCTGTTTCCAGTCTCTAAGCTAACCAGCTGCTGGCTGTACATTCATACTTACCACACAGATATGAGAAATGAAAGTAAGAAAGTATTTTCCCAAAATGTGGAACCATTTTTTTAATAAAGAATCATCTGGATCTCTTTTCAGACAAATCATTACATAACTACTCTAAACCAACTCAGAGGAGTCTGCATCCTGAGAGCTGAACATAATATCCACAAGCTAAACGCACTTCACACATCAGATAAGTTTTAATCTCTACTGTATGTCTGCCATACGTCACCTATACAGGGCAGAGTGCAGATGATAAAAACAAAGCAATGTGTGGAGCAACTGGAGCACACCAGTACAGGAGCAAAGCTGTCTTTAATTTATGTCACCAGAAATGGAGAAAACGATTCTCATGAATCAAGTTTCTCAATAGGGATTGGAGAAATGAAAGACTCGGGAATTAGAACCACAAATTTTAATCAGTTTGAAGTACCTCATTTTTGGCGTCGCTGTCATTGTAACACTCATGTTGAATGTAGGCGGCACCCAAGACCTGCAAATCATGGTCGGACTCCCTCAGGTGTTGCACTGCTGTGGACATGTCCAAGGAGTGGATCCTACCAAAGGAGCAAATTAACAAATTCAAGCACAGAATGTAAAACATGTAATTATGTCATTACCCCGCTGTTATGTATGGTAGCACAAAATATGTCTTTTGGATGTTTGAATGAAAAGCAACAGAGTAGCCACAGTAATTGCAGTAATTATTCATAAATGATTTGTTTCTTCTCTGAGAAATTCAGCTTGTTGAGTTTCTTCCAAATCACACAGTGGTCTGCAAATCCGCTTGGCTAACCACGCACTGTGGGATGTGTGAAATGTGAGGACTGAAACTAAGCTGCCACACCCAAAACCAGTCCTACCACTATAGGGCCACCTCCCAATCCACAGCTCTTAGGAAATACACTGTTCAGATCACACACTCCCTCTCTCTAGAGCCTCCTGGGTGACACATGGTAGTTGTGACACCACCATAAGGGTGCATTAAATTCACTTGACTGTCACTGACAAAGCAACAAACTGAGTCGCCAGAATGACAAGAGCTGTCATCTCTGTCATTGAGTGTTATTACATAATTGAATGATAAATCTGTCATAAATCCCCTTGAAAAGACCACAATCAACAATGCATTAGTCCGTCTCTCAACAATTTCTGACTTCCCTACGTTGGCTCTCAACCTTGAACCCATCCATTTCTACTGATGACATTTACTTTAAAAATTGTCACAAATATCAAGGTTCATTTAAAAAAAAGGTGTAATAGTTTTCTAAAACACCTAGGCAGAGCAGTTTCTAACAAACGTTACTCAAACAGGAATAAACAAAGCATTTGTTGGGAACTATTTTCAGCAGCGGAACAGGACGTGGCTTTGGCTACACAGACAGTGTTTGTTAGTAGGATCAATTCACTCTTGGCTCTTGGGAATTGATGACAGTATGAAAAGGACAGAAAATGACAATACACACTGAAGATCTGTCAATAACAGTATAAGAACATGTAATACACCCAGTGCATCAAATGAAAACATTTTCATTGTGAGTGTGAGCAGAAAAAGTGGATGAGCACGTGAGCTTCTCACCCGCTGAGGTTGCCCATGCTGATTCCAATCTCGTTCTGCCCGCCGTAGATGTCCATGCCCTTGCCGACACTATGCATGCTTTTGATTGACATGGCACGGGACAGGGTGCCCGGACGCTGCATAATTATGTTCCCCTGGGAAGCAGAGGAAATTCCGGATGCTATGAACCCCCTATCCAATGTGTCTCCTCCTCTAACGTAGGAGCCCCCAGACATGGAGCCCATACTCATGCGGTTGTTTCGGTTTGTAATCCTGCTGATGGTGCGGTGGGCTGGACCTTTGAAGGAATGTTGCTGGACGACCTCCACCTCTCCTCCTGTCATCCCTCCACTGCGGGAAAGAGTGCCACTAAGAGATCGGCGCATGGGCTGCGTAAAGGTCATGGTGCCTCCTGTTTGCCTCATCTGGCTGGTGTAGCCATTGAGTGTGCCCTGGCGGTTGTAGGTGGCGTCCCGGTCGGATACCATGCTGCCAGCATCGCTGCCGTCAACCATCCATGGATTTACAGGCACTGTCTGCATCCGCATTGAATGCATAGAGAGGGTCTCTGGGTCCATTCGGCTCTGTTGCCTGCCGGCTTGGTAGTTGGACATGCGCATGTCTTCTCGGTAAACACCGCCACCAGTTCCACCGCCTCCAACACTGATCCTGTGGAACTGGGCCAGGTCTGGGGCAGCAGACTGGCAGCTGAAGCCCGACCTCTGGGCTACATGAGGACCCTATGGATGAAGAGAAAAGTAACCGTTACAATCAAATGTAAATGTGTAAGAGTTGCTCATTGTGTTCCCAACAGTTTATGTGGGTGAATTTGTTGTGAGTCACTGCACATCATCAACAATGGTTTCTAAATTTGATCACAGTGAAGTAACCACCAAGACAGGAAACAGAGATCATGGCCTCAGTACATTTGTCATATTTATGTCCATTTCACATACAAAAATGATACTAATTTAGGAGTGAAGGGAATTATTATTGACTCAGATATAAAATATGACACATTGGACAGAAATCTACAGCGTCAAACATCTGTGGCAGAAAGCCAGTGTCTTCCTGTTGAAACACTAAAATAGAGGAATGTAGAGGGTGGACTTGAAAACCCTGAGCTGATCTCATGACAGCCTACTGTGAAATACCACACATGCTGAGTCCTGGATGACCCACTGTGACACCAGCAGAGGGTCAGTGATGATGTTTCCATGATATGTGCGAATACATCGCTGAAACAGTGAGATAATGCCGTTGTACTCACCATTGTTCTAGAGCCTGAGTACATGTAGGACGACTTGGAGCTGAAACTTGGGTTATAGGTTTGATATTTCACTGCTGAAGAACCGCCGTAGTCTGAAATAAAGCAATAAAATAGAGTAACACATGATTACTGCATTTAATATCACATTTATAACAGTGATACAAGTGTAAAAACTTTCCTGTAAGACTAAAAACTGATTTCAAATCATCAATTTAATACATTTCAATGTCTTAATAGATACGTATAAAAATGGGAAAGTAGCTTGGCAGCACTTGTCAGACATAGTGATCTGTAAAATCTGTCAAATCATGTTCAAAATTGGAAGATTAAAATGTTTTTCCCCAGTAAAACTGCAGATGTCAGCTTGATAAAAAAAGAAGAAGACCAACAGGCACTTCATTCTTTTCAAAGCCTCCTGACCTTCCAGTTGTACACTCTTAAAACTTGCAGCCAAACTAAAGTAACAAAAACAGAAGGTGTGAAAAAACAACAATTTTGAGTCTATATTGAGATACTTGTCGCTTATAAACACAAGCACTTCTAAGCCTGTGATTGCTGTTTTGCTTAATGTGCTATTTAGCCAAAATGTTAATTTATCAGCTCTTCATGTGGATTTTAACAGCTGGAAGTAAAAAGTGTATAAGTGCTGTCTGTTGTGCTTGAAATCTGTTTCCCCACATATCTGCCTGTCATGTTTGAGCCACTCTGTTCATCTCCTGTTCTGTATGCAGTTTTGCTGGAAAATGCACGTCAGAGGTGTTACTACATATTTGCTGTTTTTTGCAAGCAAGGATTTCCCAAATGCCATTCTCCAGAAAGTAAAAACTGCCTGACTCAGCTGCTGACTTGTGTTCCTGAAACGACGACTAAGACGTCATTTGCGGACGGAAAATGTGACAAGCGCCTTTTCTTTAGTTTTCCACCAATCAGGGACCTTTTTATCCTTTTAAATTTTTAAATACATGAACACTGTTAACACTGTTTGTTGTGTGAACTAATCATTGAGCTCTGCCACACACATAAATAATTTACCATCAAGTCAGGCAACCTTTGTTGGTGTCTCTGCACCATTGTTTCATTCATTGTTATTCAAATAAGTTCACTTGCATGTAACTGAGACAGATGTTTTGTGAATGACCTACTCTAAACATGGAAAAATTATAAGTAACAAAAAAAGACATAGAGGTAAAATTAAATTCTTAACGATGATCAGCATGAATAAGATTCAGTGTGAATAGCTGGTGTCCTGTTGCACTGAGGACTGCAGGTTCCCAGTGAGCAAGAAAACGACCTGACCCGTCTCCGGGTCTGACGTCTCCGGTTACCGTTCACTGGGAGAACAGTTTACATCTGACACACAAACGCATCAGTTTGTCTCCGTCAGCACAGCGAGCGCATAAATGTTTTGCCCCCGTTACAGATGAGAGTGACCTGACAGGTGAGCAGTGAACGTGATAAAAGGCATACAGCAAAAAGTTCACTACAGCAGGAGCTTTGAGCGGAAGCTCGTCGACTCAAATATCTGGGTCAACTGAAATTAGAATTCTTCAGTGACACAACCCTGAACCCTAGAAATTAATTTACTGTCAGAGAATTCTTCTGTTTTTCCAGGAATGAAGCAGTAATGCAAACAAACATTACACAAGAGCCTACAGCCATGCAGCGACTCCACGAGGCTGCTTTAATTCACATACAAACATATCCCAGTTTAGTGTGTTAGTGTGACAACATTTGCACTAAATACAAAGTGCAGATGAGGCTGATGGGAATGCCATTAGGTTTTAAGGTATTTGGTCTTAAATCAAAGTGCTGAACAAGATAAATCTTAAACTTATGATGGCACAAAATAATTAAAGAAAAAGTGTCAGGGGATCACCAGAGTCAGTAGGATTCATACTCTGCAGATCATTAATATCTGTGCAAAATTTCACAACAATACATCAAACTGTTTTAAAGATATTTAAAGCCTGTAACTAAAAGTGCCAAGAAAAATCACAAAATGATTTTTGTGACCATGTTTGTGTGTCCTGTACATGTGCGTCTGTCTGTGAGCAGAGGGGAAGGATTGCCAGCACGCTTAATTTCTACAGGGCACGAACACACACCAAACCAGTTGGTACGGAGGAGGGTGACTGACACATCCCTTGGCCTCACTCCAGCCCCAACCGTGGCAACGCCCTACACACCTGAAAGCCACAGCCTTTACAACACACAGGAAACACACCCTGAAAACTCCTCTAGCGAGGAAACAACAACTTTTTTTCTTCCCCTGTCGTTTTTGAAAAATTTACTTTGATCACGCACACACACACTCTTTTCCATTCTCACTTTCTGCTGAGGCTTGTCCACCTATAAGCACCAATTAGTCATTCACATAAATGCGCAGTTGTTGCAAGATTTACATACAGAGGAGGAGGCGCTCGTCACAGAATCCTGTGGGTGTTTTCCTCATGTGTGAACAATCATGCATTCATAATAAACTTCTCCACAGCCACAAATCAGACCACTGAAATGGCAACATTCCCTGTCGTTAAGAGATCTTCTCTTTTTCTTATACAGATTTCAAGAGAGAAGAGATATGACATGACAATGTTTTATGACTGTGTGCCTTCCTCCCAGCAAAGCCCAGGGCAAAGGACGGGCAGAGATAACAGTGGGAGCCGTAGTTTTTCATACATTGTGGTAATGTTCGACTGAAGAGTTTGACAAGTAGATTGTAGGTAAAAACAGGCAGTGACCCAGTTTGTGGACATGTTACATGTCCCTCTGCATTCCAGCCATTAAAAACGGCACATACACTGTGTTTGTCTGTTGGGGCAGGTAGTGTCGGAGCCTCGGGGAGAAACTTAAACTAGAAAGGTGAGAAAAAGATTCTTCTTCTGCCACTACACAGCCCACAATTCTAGAGGTCACATAAACAAGGCTCTGACTTCGAGCTGCTGGGTCTGCTCCCTGTAGTTTGGTTCAACACTGTGAATTATGGGACGTGAAGGAATGTCCTCCTGCATCAGGCAGCAGCAAGCACAGGTGCACAAATTTTAGTCACCATGTTTCTAAAGCAACACAAGAGAAGCCTGCGTCCGTGTGTAGATCTACATTTGACGCTCTTTCGGCTTCTTAACCACATCAAAATGATCCGATGTGTGGAACCTTTACTTCCACCTGTGGGAGTCTCATCGCTGCTTACATAACAATCCCACCTCCACCCTGTCTGTGTGACAAGATGATGCAGACCAGACACCTTTTGACAACGTGACGTCTTTGAACAGACGCGACTGCGGCTGGTTCTCACGACACTCACACATCTCCCAGGTATCTCCTGAACCCTCGCCACTATAAGCCAAGTAAAGCCCTGAAACCCAACCCCACAGAGGGAGGCTTTCACCTTGATCTGCTATCAGGGAAGTTCATGAAAGCAGCACTTGTTTGGGCCTGTTAAACATTAACCCTTTCTCACACATGCAGGTGCTCGACACACTGTAAGATCCCTGCTGCATGAGGCTTCGGCTCAGGTTCATCTGCTGCGAACCAGCAGAGCAGCTGAATGGACAAATTCCCTGATGAGAAACAAATACATAGGAATGCAGCAGGGACATGCAACACACACACACACACACACACACACAGACACAGACACAGACACAGACACAGACACAGACACACACACACACACACACACACACACACACACACACACACACACACACACGGACACACACACACACAGCAGGCGTATTAATGCGTGTACATGCTTGAACTTGAAAGCAAAAGCTTCTCAACTGATCAGATTCATGCTGAGGAAAGCAGATTCAGGTTCCAGTGAAATAAATGAAATGAGAAAGTAACTTCTGGTAATCTCCTGAGCTGAAATGACTAGGCAACTAAGTAATCGATTAGTCAATCAACGGAAAATGTATTATTTATCCTTCAACTCTCTTGAAACTGGATTATGCATTTGGGTTTGTTTTTTTGTTTTTTTTAACAACTCACTGGTTCCACCTCTTAAATGTGAAAAACTTCTGGTTTTCTTATATATTGATATATAGTTAATGTTGTTATACTATTTTAGCTGTAAATGAATGTCTGGTGTGACTCAATAAGATGAAACAATTTATAAAAATACACAGGATCGTGACAGTTTTTTCAGGTGGTGTCCAGTAGCTTATTTAATGTTCAACAATGTCGGTTTTTTATCAGTTACTTTGGGGCAAGGCCAAATGAACCAGGGTTATAGGGCTGACTGGTCTGAAAAGAGCTCCGGCTCCACAGCTATAGGTGACCACCTATATTAGGCTTCAAACTCAGCACTACTGTCACACAATGCCACCTGCACCTGCACCTGCGCGGTGACTTTTTCCCTTTAATTCCCCCACTTGTCCACGCTGAGCCCAGATCAGGTCATAGCACTCAGTCATACGGAAATGTCACAAAGCAGAAGACAAGTCCGCTGTAGTTCCTCATAAAAATCAACTTGATGCTTGATGTTGTTGATGTTTACCTGACATGGCGTAGTGTGAGGCTGATCCATTCTGCCGCGGAAGTGTGGGCTTCTCGGCCAGTCTCATCTGGACCTGCTGCTGGACGCGCCGCGCTCTGGACATCTCGTCCGACACGGAGCCCCCGTTCCCCAGCTGGATTTCAGACGGGAGCCCGTAGGTGGTGACCGAGGTGTTGGGCTGTAAGGCGGACAAAAACACGTTCTCTGAGGCCATGGCACTCATGGTGAGAAGTTAAGAAGTGAGACGCCGGGGGAAAAAAAGCGTCCGGACTGAACACGGGTTGTTTGCTTCGTGGCAGCCGAAAGTGTTTTGGAGAAAGCTGAGAACGGCTGAGCGCGAGCGGAGATTCACATCAGCAGGGGGTGGAGCCTCAGTGAGCCGAGACCACCTGACTCACAGGTGAGCTCAGACGCTGGTCTACTCTTGGATAAGAATCACACTGACTCATGCTCTCAGCTAAACTTTTCTCACAGCTTCTTTCCTTTTTTCTTTTGTTAAGTTTTACTTTGATTTTTGTTTTTTTGTTTTTTTAAAAAGGCTTCTTTGTTTGAATGTAACTACAGTTTTGTATGTGTATGTAAATGTAAAGTACATTTAAGTGTAAAAATACATTTACTCAAGTAGGCTACTATACTACACTGTGTACTGAGATTCTAAACCATATCACAATAGAAAAATACTCCATTACAAATAAAAGTACTGGCTGAACAATATACTTAAAGTATAAGAATTCAGTGCAAACTGATCCCATTCAGAATGTTATATGAATCACATATATTATTATCATCATCATCATCATCATCATATCATCCATCAATCATCATCATACGTATTGTTATGATGATGATGATGATGATGATAATGATGATGATGATAATGATGATAATTATTATTATTACTAATTATTATTATTAATTATAATTTATATTACTTAGTAGTAGTAGCAGTAGTAGTAGTAGTAGTAGTAGTAGTATTGGAATAATTATTTTTCTGTACATGTGAGCAGACTTGTGATGTTGTCATGGTAGAGATCATTTTAACAACTCATAGACTACTGTAGGGTAGCTTCATATATAAAGATTTATATTTTAAACAATGATCATATGTTTTATGTATAAAGTATTGAGCTGAGAAGGAGCTAGCAGCTAGAGCTGTGACATAAAATATAAAAATATTTCCATTTGAATTGTTGTGGAGTAGAAGTATAAAGTAGCATAAAGTGCAAGCACCTCATCATTGTACTTATATACAGTACTTGAATAAATGTTACTTTCCAACACTGATTTCATGCAAGTTATATTTACATTTATTAGACAGCTTCAGTCGCTAACCGTGTATTTTTCCACAGTGTAAGTACTTTTACTTTTGATACTTTAGGTTCATTTTGCTGATAACACTTTCATACTTTTATTTAAATAACATTTTCAGAACAGGAGAGTTTTTATATTGCAGTATTGCTACTTTAACTTAAATAAAGGATCTGTATCCTGCTTGGAGATTATGTGCACCTATGTTATTTGAAAGTGGATCCTGTCTTTTAAAATGTGTTAAAATATAATTTAATGTAGCAAATTCTTGATTTAATATTATATGTTTTCAACAGTAAATTGAGTGGATAATAATTATTTCTTATCATTATTCAAATACAAGCAAAGATCCATCTTATGACAGGGTTAAAGAGAAAGTGGCAGTGTGAACAAACCAGTTTAACCAGCTGTCAATCATTCAGTCCTGTCTAACAGCCATAGTCAGTGGAGTCATTAATTGATTAACAGGGCTGAATGTGATAGGGTTGAGCTTTTTTATCTGAAGTTAAACATGAATAAACTCTAATTCATTAACACCACATGTCATCCAGTGTCTTAGAAATATTAACATGTTACATATTGTTTAATTTTACATAAGCATTTCATTTACATGTATTTGAGTGATGCATAGAGTCTGAAAAATCCACCCTGCTAATAAGGTAAATTAAGATTATTATGTAATTTTTCCCGCTGTGACTCACCACACACAGAAAACAGTCAACAGTCAGACACATTATGATGCAGCCCAGTGCAGCAATACGGGTTCAAAAATGGACACTGGACACTAAAGTTCATATTCACTGAATAGATTCTACATTGTGTTGCATTAGCTTGCACCCCCTGAATGTGTTGTATAAGTGGATGACGTCCACTTAAGATCTGTTAAAGCTGGTCCAAATTAAATTGTCAATTGTTTGAACACAAATTTCATCTAAAGTTCATGTATTAACACCTATTCTGCTCAAGTTCTGTAGTCTCGTAGGAATATATCTAAATATATTCCAAAGTATGCTGTATGTGAAATTATTTTTTATATTATAACTATCACTTCATTATACAACTGTTCTTCTTGTAAATGTAATAATTAGGTGTATATCCCAGGCTGTCAAATATCAGATTTTCAAAACACGATTACTATGGCCATAGGAACGCATGACAACGATATTATCATGAAATCTATAAAAATAATGAAAAATAATAATGCTATGAGTCAAATTCATCTTTGTTTATTGTGTGTTTTGTCTCTTTTGTTGGCAAGTGTAGGAAGTGGAGAGAGAGTCTGTAATTGTAACTGTGCACAATATTATCACATGTGTATTATTAACACTATATTAATATTTCCTTCTTAAAATATGGCTATGGGGCGTCAAGTGGCGCATGGTAGAGAAGTCGCCCCATATGTAGAGGCTACAGTCCTCGCTGCAGTCGGCCCCGGTTCAAATCCCGCATTGGACGGCCCTTTACTGCATGTCATTCCCCCTCTCTCTGCCTCCCCATTTGTCTCTCTCTACTGTGCTATCATAAAGACATAAAAAGCCCCCCAAAAAATATCATGGCTATCATCCATACTGGTATATCGCAACACCCCTAATATCTCATAAACCTTAGACTACTGGATGCAGCAGAGAAGACCTTTACTTCACAAACTGACATGATATTAAATCCAATCTTGCAAATGAAGGTGAGTATGAATGGAGGACTGTTAAAGGTGTGGCTCTTTTAAACCAGAGCCACACCTTAGTTTTATCTGGCTTGTTCTATTTGAGCTTAGCAACTGTGAGTCATTGTAGCCAAAACAGAAAATGTGAGAGTTGTTACGTGTTTTATGGGGCATGTCTGTGGTTCCTACCTGTCTGGATACAGATTACAAGGTTCAAATAAATCACAGTTGGAGGAGAATAAACATCTTTATCTGAATGGATCAAAGAATTACAAACATCTACTGATCACTTTGTTAGCTGCATTCTTGTCTGCCTTCCTTTGTTTAAATGCATTTGAGAAGAAAACCAAGAGATGAATCTCAGGTTATTGAATCAGCCAATAATTTCCCTCAAGGGAGGCTGAAATTTTCATTTTCCTGAATCTGATCAAAGTCAATGGATTTACACTGAACCAGATGCAGCATGACATCTATGGAAATGACCTCCTCCCTCAGTTTGTTATGAAGACTTCATCTTCAGTGTCTCAGCATATTTGTGAGTAGAAACAATCAATCACAGCTTTTGCAAATTTCAGTAAAAACATAGAGATGCTCAGTGAGTCTGAGATGGTAACAAATGTTCTCAGTGGAATTAATTTTACTCTATAATTCAAACAGAAATGAAATACATTCATCTGGAATAAATATCTCTGAGAAGGCCATAGATTTCGACTTACCATTACCATTGGGGCTGAGTTGATTGTGGCTGTTCTCTTCTCTCTGAAGTGGCGAACCTGCTCGTCTAACAAGATGATCTGATCTGGTCTGTTATTAGAAAGTATCAAAAGTTATATTAACAGTCACCGCCCTGAAAATTACAGTTCTCTTTACCATCGCAGGTAAATGTGGACCATACACAAAACAAAAGAGATGAGTCAAAGACTATGACACCATAGGGTGTGTTACAGAACAGGGGAGCTGACTCTGACTGTGACAGAGATGACAAGTGAAAAAAGACAAAACACATTTAGATGTTTAGTTTATTAAGCTGTTGATTTTCTACTGAGGCAGAAAGTGTTCCCTAGAAGTGAGGGGAGTTTTTGCATGAGTTTCCTCAATACAGAATTTTATTTACTGTATGTTGTGATTCAGTGGTAGTGCCGGCTTCTTTTAGGATGTTGCAACATTTCGCTGATGAGTCACTCGCTCAGCACAGTAAAATATCTGAGCAGCTGTTTTACTGAATTCCCAGCCCAGTTCAGGAGAAGTGAGTGGCAGAAATCAACCTAAACGTTATTGACTCAGAGCAGTGTGTGTGTCTGTGTGTGTGTGTGTGCGTCAGAGAAAGTAATCACATGAGAGAGTGAGAGTGGCACCCTTGTTCCACCCGCTGTCTTCTGTGTCAAGAGTCAACTGTCTGTCTGCCGCCCGCCACACATGGCCAAGCATAAAGATGTGTGTGGATATACACACACATATACGTATATACGCATATACGTGTGTGTATATATATGTACGTATATGTATATATGGATCTTAGTGCTCAAGCAATACAGTGGCAACCCTTCCCTTTTGCCACAAACCGAGCTTTTGACAAAGATGACAAAATTACAGAGCTGACCACAAAGTGTTGTTTTAACACCACATAGACTTATATGATGTTTCATATGTTATATACGCTATACATGAGCAAATATATATTCATTTTGTTTTCCAAAAACAAATTCACAAACAAAGAAATGTGAAAATACTATCCTATGGCAATGTTACTTATATTTGAAGTCATTTAGGCCACAAAGATTTAGGTCCAACTGCCCGTTAGACAACCAGATAGAGTTATTTTGTTTCTGTTTATGTCAACACCAATCACAGATGTAGAGCAAATAGAATAATTATATTCAACTGTGTTTTACAGATGGGGTCTCTGAGACTCCAAACATGTCATTTCCTGCAGTGGACTGCTGAAACAAGACATCAGTTCAAAATCCTGTTCATAGAAAAAACTAGTCATTAAGAATGAAGCTAACGAAACCATGTTAAATATGTTTTGAGCTGTGAAACGGGGCCTGGAGTCTCCAGGATGCCAATCAGAACATGGGGGTAAAGACCTAGTGCAGATCTCTTAACCAGTTGGAGATGAGATAAACAAATGTGGCTGATGCCAAAATATAAAGAGTAGCAGTAAATGAGGCAGGTGGGTATGAAGGTATGGGTTTGGAGCTGACTGTCTGGATTTGATGACCTGATTTATTTGTTTGCTGAACTTCAGTGCTGAATCAAACATGGCTCCCAGATTCACAGCCATATGTGACTGATGATAGTTGATTACACCCATATGTGACTGCTGAACATTTCATGGGTTTTAATATGCTGCTGTAACAGCCTCCACTCCTCTGGGAAGACTTTTGGTTGCAGAGATTTCCTTCCATTCAGCCTCATGAGCATCACAGAGGTTGGACACTGATGTCAGCTGATAAGGCCCGCTGGTTCTCATTCCGCATTGCAGTTCATAACACAGGTGTTGCAGGAAGTTCTGTGCAGGCCACACACCACACCAAACCTGGCTTTGTGCACAGGGACATTGTCATGACAGGAAAGGGGGCTTCCCCAGACTGTTGTCACAACGTTGAGCAGAACAAACTACAGTCTAAATATGAATGTGTACTGTAGCATTAAGATTTCCCTTAACTGGAGCTAAGGGGCAAAGCCCAAACCATGAAAAACAGACCAAACATATACAGAAGTATGTGGGCATATAATTATATCATTATATCTAGAAAAGTACTTACGATTACGATTGTGGTTAATTTTTCCAGACTTTGTATGCATTTATTATTATGTTTATTATGTTAGCACTTTTGGCTATGATACTATTTTTTTCAGTTTACCAAAGTACACAGCTGTCAGCAACCCAAAATATGGAAAATGAAACTGTACATATAAAATGTACAAATCTCGTGATATACTGTACCTCAAAACATTATTTTAGAACAGTTCACGGATATAAAGAAAATATTGTTTATACAAAAAAATATCACTGACAAATGTAAGAAATACAAAAATAATAGTTTATCTACATGTAAAGTGATCTTAAACAGCTAAATGTTATAATTAAAGGTTTTAAAAAAAATGTCTACTGACATAAATGAAATACTGCATGAAAGCCCTACATCAGCAGTTTCTCAGCTTATCTCTAAATGACACATAAAAAGTCATGTTACTATAAATAAAACCGGTAAACTGTTCACCCTTGAATAGACAGACTCTAGAGGATTACACCTAATAAGGTAACCTGTACTGAAAAATCTTCATTCATATCTGCTCGGTACACTGAGCTAAGACTATTTCAGTCTAATCCAACAGTCCTGCAATAAATCTTCCCTTCATGAAGGTTATGATGTTCAGTTTTTATGGAAAGTTTTTAGAAAGGTGTAGATTTAGTTGTAGGATTATTCTGGAGGCTGTTGAACTGCGTTGCATTGTACTGAGGGGAAGAAACAGAAGTCACTGAGTAAACGAGAGAAGAGGGGTCATGTTTATGTGTTGTGTGGCTTCTTCTTTTAATTGTCACACTCACCGTTTTGGAGTTTGATTTAACAAAGTTTTATTTCTAAAATATCTTTCCAGTAACCATGCATCATGAAACAAAACAGAGATTGAGCGTGGCGGGCATCCTGACACGTGACATCATGGATCAAGAGCTAGTCCTCTGATGAGCAGGTAAACCTGTTGGCAGAACAAACACGTGTGTCCTGGGCGTGTCCGCAGCCACATGGCTAGAAATACAGGTGAGTTGAGATTTTAGTGTATTCAACCCTGCTGCTGTGGGAAAGATTGTGCTGATTGAGCAAGAGGGGTGTTGACATCACACTGCCCCCCTGTGGTGACATGAGGCAAATACAGCAGGTTTGAAATAAGTGAAGTATCAGAGGGAAGCGGAGAGTTGTACGGATCAAGCAGCTCACTGTAAGACAGAGGACTGACACAGTTAATGTTCAACAGACAAACACTGAATCTCCCAGTGAAGAATGTCACTGAGAGGAAATGAGATACTTCACTTGAGGATATGGATTGTTATGATTGGATTGAATCTTTGTATAAAACTGTGCAAACTTTGTATATTTAGCTCCTTGGACCATCTGTGTAGCACAGTGGTTCCCAGCCTGGGGGTTGGAACCCCTACAAGGGGTCACGAGATGAAGCTAGTTGGGTTGTGAGATGATTTCCCTGATAGGACATAAGAAAAAACGATATTCTGATACACAAAATGTTTATTTTCCAGACTTTTCTCTATTATTTGCTTCTCTTTTGTAAAATAGTGTAGTTTTACCTCCTTCAGCAGAAATCAAACTTACGAAGCAATATCTTCTTGATGGATCATGAGCAAAAGAAATGGTAGGAAATCAATGGTACAAGAGAGGTGACATAATTTATTAGCATTATTAAAACAGGTTAAGTAATAAAACCTAACTGTTTCTGTCATTATTTAAAGCATGAGATGGTTCACTGGGCACAAAGAAGAGACACAAGAACATGCAGGCTAACTCATCATCTGGACAATTACTAGAGTAAGACAGAAGACGATCTCAGACCACTGAAACCCTGCTGCTTAAATATATTGTAACACTGTGACGCTGCAGCGAGATGCATCTCAAACAATCAACCAGGGAATATATGGACTCTCCTACGTGTTATTAATATATGACAAGTATACAGTAGATATATACAATTTATACATCCATAAAAACAGCATTAGGTTCAATGACTTAAGAGAAATATTTCACATATATACTGTAAATATAAAAGATTCATATGAAGTGTTGTATGATAAATAAAGAACATCTGACAGATAGAAGCTAAATTACTGTGTAAGACAACTGAGTGATGACAGATTAGCAATATTAAACACAATTTATAGTTTCTAATCTAAAATAAAGGGAGAGATATCCATCTTGTTGTGTTATAATCAAAAGGAAAAGGAGCCGATGCATGGAAACACATAATAAAATAATTCCATTATACGCTTGTTGGCTGGACTCCTAGTACACTCCAGGGCTGTTACGGATCCCACAACAGAGCACCATGGTGAAGATCATCTCGAAGATCTAAATGGGATAAAGGACAGAACAGCTTAATCCAATATGTCTCTGTTCCTCATCACGGCTGATAAAAGCAGGAGTTTCAGGGAAGCTGTCGTGGGCCCTCTCGCACCAATCTGACACTCACCATGATGACGGCAACCACCAAGGCAGCCAGACCAATCAGGTGGAGCTTCTCAGAGAACAGCTCGACCAGTTTATCATGACAGCTCTGCGAGGAGACAGAGGCAGAGTGAAGACGTTGACCATGCCAACATGATGAATGAGTACACAGTATTTAATGGGTTAAATGGCATGGAGAGCAGGGTAATTATTAT
The DNA here is from genome assembly GCF_002260705.1 of Seriola dumerili. NCBI lineage: Eukaryota > Metazoa > Chordata > Actinopteri > Carangiformes > Carangidae > Seriola > Seriola dumerili. The sequence continues at coordinate 446,467 of NW_019174497.1, read as the reverse complement.
TAATTATGTTATATGTAATCAAATACTAAAGGGTAAATGCCTTTATTGCTGGTATAAGTCAGTTGGGTCAATATGGTACAAACACAATAACAGCAGAACTTCCCCCAGCACCCATGGTTAGTAAACCCCTTAGTACAAGGTGTTATTTTGACCTGGTGTTATTTTTTTTATTATGCTTTTCATATTTTTATATTACTGTTGGGTTATTTAACCAAACTAGATATACTGTTGCAGTTTAGAGTCTCATATGCACATTGTTTTGGAAATCTGACAACAGACTGGTGACAGTTTCAAGGTAGAAATCGAGCTTGTTGTCTCCAACACCGACACAGATTGTTAGTGTGTAGTAAAGTTACTGAGTGAGAATTAAATGAAATAATTGGACAGGAATGGGTGATAAATATAAGGTAAGTCACTACATCGATGTGAAATCTAATATTGTATAATATACATATACATCTTATAATTTTCCTCTCGTCCCCCCCTTTCTTAACAGCACTCGAGAATCAGTTTATCCAGCTTTATTTGCTTCATATGTTAAGTAGCTGTTATTAATCGATCCCTTTGTGTCCCTATTTCTGAAGATGCAACTGTTTTTGTGACTTTTCTTTAGCAACTAAAATTTATTTACAGACAACGTCAATGAAAACATTGGATGGATGGATGGATGGATGGATGGATGGAATCAACTGTTTATTATGAATTTTAGTACAAATTTGTGAATACCTGAGATTGGAGAAAATCTTCTGGAGACTTTTTTGGACACAAGGCGCTGGCAACTTGTTTGAAGAGCGCACTGTCATCTCCTTTACCACAGCAGTCGAGCTGAGGAAGAAGCCAAGAAGAGAAACAAGAGGTCACTCACTTTACAAAAATGCAAGATTCACATATATTTTATCATTTACACATAACTACACAACTTTTGTCTTGTTTTTACCACATCAGAGCCAAATGAAGAGAACGTTTTTCGTCATGACATACCGTAGTGTGGAAAACATCCAAGACCTTGATGGCAGCGTCTTTACTAGGAGAGCCAGAGACGTCCAAAGCCTTGATGTACGCAGAATCGTAGAAGTTGATCAGTTCTTTGGAGATCTGTGGACAGCGGGGAGTCGTGCAGGTTGTTTTAGAGACACAACAACAATCAGACAGAGCAGGTTCACTGGAACAGAAAGGAAAAATCAACGCAAACACTGAACATGGTGCAGTGATGTTGTGTGTGTGTGTGTGTGTGTGTGCGCATATCACTTACTGTGTCCCTGTTCATGAAACCCCAGATTGCTGCAGCCACTTCACAGGCAAACAGGATCACCAAAAAGAAGAAGAACTTAAAAAACAAAATGAGGGAAAGTGTTTGAATCTCAAAGTCTCTAACAGATTAAAATAAATTGTTTAATTTTAATTCAAGTAAGAGATCCTGCTGGATAATGTTAACAGGCGCGAGAGCTGCAAAATGAAAAAGTAGAGATGCTCACCGTCCCCAGCAGACACTGAGATTCCTGAATGGCTCCGTAACAACCGAGGAAGCCGACGAGCATCATCACAGCTCCAACAGCTATCAGTATGTACACACCTGTAAACACACAGACAACAGAAAACTGACTCTCTAACAGCAGAGTTTAAAGAGACGAGGTTCATCATGTGAGCACTGTGTCCTCGGCGCCACTAGACGGCAGCGGTGTCAGAGCAGTTTGTGCCCGCTGCCCATTTATTGATCCATACATTGTTTGATAATGGACTTCCTGGATGTTTCCCTTGCCTTACCCAGAGGATGACATGACATTATTGACATTCTGGAGATAAACAGCTCCCACATCGTTACGGAGAGAGGTGGAGCTGACTCTGTGCAGCTGCCAGGCCAGGAAATGCCTTCCAGACACCACCAACCCCCCACCAGCCCCCTCTGCACTGACCTCTGACCCCGAGCATTATCTTTCCCCAGGAACCGTGTGAATACACAGTCACCCACCCACACACATCTTTGTGTGATTAAACTGACATAAAGAGACGACTAAAAATCATTTGTAGTCCTACTGAAAGCTCAGGCAATGTATTTCCAATTTTTGGTCATGATCTACAGTGATGAGAAAAAAAAACAGTTTCACGTGACGTTTAATGGCAAACAGAAGTGTGCAACAGGCACCAGAGCAGGTAGTCCTGAATAGCAATAAAGCTCCAGTTACAGCAGAGGCCTGGGTTATGTTTAATGCATCTTAAAGAAACAAAGCACTGGACACAGTAGTTGATTTAGAGGACAAGGAGGGAGCTAGTGTCATAAAGACATTCAATAAAAAGATAAGAAAAATAACATGTCACCAATCTGCTGCAGCCTGCTCTACATTTATCTTCTGTACTTTCTAAAATAAAAGTACAGAAAAAATGTGTCATCAAAAGTAACAGTACTCATCATATGAGATAGTTCCTTGTTGTATATTCTATTATATTACCAGTTTATAGTAGTGATAATATGTGACCAGCAATTTAATGTTGTAGTTTGTCAATGTAAAGCCAATTTTAACTAATTTATTTACTGTTGGGCAGTTTAATCTACAAGAATACATCACGTTATAAACTGGGATTTTGTATTGCATGTAAAATCTTTATCTGCAAAGTAACAACTCAATAATAGTATTGAATAATTTCTACTGCACAATCTGTGGGGTTAGCACAATATTTCCCTCTGAACTATAGTGTAGTAGAAGTATAAAGCATGAAGCATAAAATGTAAAGACTCAAGAAAAATGCAAGTACCTCTGAACTGTAGTTCAGTACAGTACTAAAGTAAATGTACTACTGGTCAAATTTAAAAATTGATAATCCATGGGACGCATAACATCCTCTCTTTTAATTTTTAATTCGTCACGAAGGTCTTTCAGAGAATTTATTTTTGGCAGCACAAACAGGAAATAACATGACACTTCAGGATTGGTCTATTTATATACTTTCATTTTCAATATAAGTAAAGTCTGTGTGTAAATGAGAGGCAGAGGCTGAGGAACTTCTTGCCTTTCTGTACTTTCTGTTGATGGGAATCAAATAACATGATTGGAAGCTCAATTAATGAAACTTTTTTTTTTAATGTCAGCTGCTATTTCCAAGGCTGAGCTTTGAAACATTCAGCAATGTTGTTGGAATGTGTAGCCAATTCACTCCTGTAATTCCTGTAATTGGGTTATTTTTGTTTCACCAGAGCGATTATAGGAAGTACTAATGGGCAGCCCAACTCCAACATGAATTAAAAAAATAACAGAATAATCTAATGACTTCAATCCAACCATAATCCAAAAACTTTAAATCCTTTTTACCAATGATTTCATACAGAAATATTGTATGTTTTACCACACCAGATTTATCTGACAGCTCTGGTTACTAGTTACTTTGCAGGTTAGGTTTTTGCATAATCAAATAAATCCGATTTATCTTCCCTGACCCTTTGGAGGGGGCCTAAACTATATAACAGTTTATAAAATAGTGTAGTGGTAGTTTTACTTAGGTAAGGATACTGAATACGTCTTCCACCACTGCTTTTTAGCGTGACGTTCTGGGAGCAGTCTGTTTCTTGGTTTTCTATTCTTACACACACGCAAACAAAACACATGCAGCCTCTAATGTAGGCTGACAGTGCGGTCTGAAATGGACAGACAGTAAGAGACTCTGACTCTTCTGCAGGCCTCCAACCTCTCACAACGTACCTCAAATATTACGCACAACTCTTCCTACATCTACACTCTCTTTTCTCTCTCTGTCTCAACTCAACACCTCCTCCTTTAATACACCCTCCCCGTCTCTCTGTCTCTTTCAGGACTTGATGTTTTTGTTGTAGTGAGAAACAGCTACAGGGCCAGTAACCCGGCAATGCGGCAAAGCAGGCATTATTTCCACTGCCTTCCATTACTATGACAACACCCTTTGAGGTTTGAAGGCTATTGAGACTTTAAGGGAGACAGGCAATTTTATACCACCGGGGAAGTTCATTTATTTCTTGTCTCCCTCTGTAATCTCCAGAGGGGCAAAAAAAAGGGAGGTGAACACCAGCTAAAAGCCCCACTTGGACTTCTCCCTTTTCTTCTCGTCCACCATTAAAAAAAACAGGGGCTGTGAAGCCATGTCCACACTGTCAGAGCTTGACACCAATAAACTCAGATGAACCCAATCACTCTGTATGTCAGTGGATGAATGATGAGATGAGGATGATTTACTGAGTGTGTCATCTTGTTAACAGAAAGATGATGGAAAAAATGGCTCAAAGCAGACAGGCACTGTATCTCACCTGAAGTGTAACATGATAGCATGCTAAAGCAATAATTTGACATTTTGGGGGAATTCTCATTCTCTATCTTGCCAAATGTCAGATGAGAAGGTTGATACCACTCTCATATCTGTATGCTAAAGCTGAAGCTAGAGCCAGGAGCCAAGCATCTTACTTTAGCATAAAGACTAGAAATAAGTAAAAGCTAGCCTCCAAGTTTAACCATAATCAGCCAGCAGAGTAATTAACACATGATCTCATTTCTTCAATTTCTCACTTCCCAAGGTGTAAAAACAACCATTTGTGAGCTCCAGGGGTGTCGGGAGACAGATTTTGTTTTTCTCAAACAGAGCCAGGCCAGTTTTCCAGTTCTTTATGCTAAGCTAAGCTAACTAGCCACTGACTCTGCTCCCATGCTCATACTACTTTCATATCTGTGGCTTAACATAATGACTGAGACTAACATTCTTCTGGCATAAATTTACCACAGTAAAAATCTGTTCTAGAGTTAAATCGATGAAGTGCAGCCATGAAAGTGGTTGAAGTTTCTACTGCAGAGGAAGGGCATGAGATACATTTGTTTGCATTGAAAGCAGTTGAAGTTTCTGGTAACCACTGACAGCAGCTGAAACATCAGCATGAGAGTGGCAGTAGAAAAAAAACACTCTCATTTACACACAATGACTGAGAGAGAAGAATGAGAGAGAATAAGACTCACTGGAGTCCCAGTGTTTGTCTTTGGGTTGAACTTTAGTAAACAGCTTTATTACTGAGTAATACAGCAAACAGAGTTACAATAAATAAAACTTTAAAACCCATCACATCTTTGCTTTTTGCCATTTTCATGTGGGAAATTTTGGAAATTTCCTGTTTAAGTATCAACAGAACAGGTTTCAGTAGCTGTGAGGCTTTAAATAAAGGCTTGCCCATTGTGTACACTGATGTACACATGTAATTCATATTCACATATCAACATTAACTGTGCCTTCCTTTGCAGCCACTTACCCACAATACAACCTTTATATATATTTTAAGTTATGAAACAAAGCTCCAATATTTAGGTCTGAGCCTGTGAATTAAACATACAGTGTAAAGCAACAGAAATATCCTGTTTACTTGTGTAACAAAATGTGTCACACGTACTGTATCTGCTACAGTACGAAAGGCTGTAGCACTAACCACACCAGACTACTGACAACTGCCACCAATAATGATTTCAGGCACTGGTCAAGATGCAGGAGACTGTGTATTTTCAGCCTTACATAAATACCACTTTGGTGTGCCAGCATGCTAAAAACATCCACTCCAAACTCTAATTTGAGAGGTAATGTGCAGATGTACAAGGTTATTTGAATTATGCAAGGGCGTATGTTCAAGGGAGGGAAAAAAAAAAGAAACAATCCCTTGATCTCGCTTGGGTGGGCCTCTCTTGCCGCCCTGCCTTTAAAATCACGAGTGTGCCTTTCCTCTATAAAAAGCACGGGCTTGCCTTCGCTCCGTATACTTACTGAGGAGTAAGTATGGGAGAGCAGCAGGGGCCCAAATCTAAATGAATGGGCTCACTAAAGTTCACCACCACAACAAACTGAGATGATGGACCTTTGAAATGTTTAAAACATATCATGTATTGTAGGTTTTAGTGCCAATCTCTGTACTGCTGAGGGCAGTGAAGGGGACATGATGGTGATTCTGGGATTCGGTTGAACCTTTAAGACTTTTGCAAAGATATACAGAGAGCATGCTGTGCTGCATTCATGCAAAACTCCTGAAAATTCCTGAGGATCAAGTGATATAAAGTGTGGGTGACAGAAGGCACATGATGGCTTTATTTGTACACCATGCTCACAGACCGTTCGTTTCACTCAGAGCCAACATATGTCTCAACATCTGTCTGAAGAGTCTGCTCTGTCTTGAAAAAAACCCAAAGGCTGGGACTTTCTGAAGTTAACAAACATGTATATTTATCTGAGGATATCTCCTATGATGCCGGCTGTGCTACTCTTAAGTCATGCTGTGGATGTACGTAGGTCCTGTTTCCTGTTCTTCTCTTAAGAGGTCACACCGCTCTTACTATTTCTGTACATTACTCACATGGTCCCAGCTGATAGTGAAATATGGGTAAGTTAATTTCCACCGCTTTGTTAACTGTGAGCTTCCTGTCACATGGTGTGAGAACAGAAACGCTAAGGAGTAACAAAGGAAGAATAACCGGTGGGACATAAGATGACGACTGAGCGGCTTACAGGAGGCGGACAAATTAATTAATCTATACAACGTGATGAAATAAATTTAGTAGCACTGCTCCTTTTACAAAGATTGTAATATCGTTTATCTTTGTTGAGACTGGGAGAGTGAAGACATTTCACTTTTACAATATTTTTGAGCCCATAGTTTGTTGCATCATTCTAATTAAATGCATTATATTACAAGATGTGCCTCTCATTTTGTCTTCCCATTGTATTCCCAAACTGCACTGCACTCAGTGGACATGAGGCATTGAAGTGTGAAATTTAAACAGCTATCAAAACCTTGAACAATAAATCCAGCGATGCAATGATAAATAATATTCTATGTAGTTTTCAGGTCCAATCTAAAATTCTAATTTTATTTAAACTTTAAAATGAAATGATGATGAACCACCAAAAACATGACCTACTCAGAAAGGCAGATTTTACATAAGGAGGAAAGTCTTTTTTTTTGGTGTTTACACACTGGTGTGACGGGGAAACTCTAATGTTAAAGGTGTATACTCACTGATGTAGAAAGTGCTTGGCGCCTGCTGGCCTTCAAACTGAAGTATGAGGAGGTTGCTGGTTTGACTGTCATGGCGGAGCCACAAGGCCACTCCTAAGATCACACCTCCGGCCAGCTGTCCCAAGGAGAAAAGGGTTTTCATTATTCTCTTTTGTGTTTCTTCACTTTGATGAAACCATGAGGAGGATCAGAGCCTTTTAAAAAGGCTGATATTCAGGAGATGTTGGCATGAATATTAAAACAAACTTGTAGTTATCAATTTTTAAGACATTTTAAAAAGACCCATCAATGTGGTTTTTAATATGGCGGCAACAGAGAGTGGCGTGACATCTGGGACGGCTCGAAGCCCGACTCTCCTAAGATCAAATCAGTGACTAAACCTGTCTGCTAATGTTTCTTGCCCTGTGTGTCCAGCTGTGCCGTGAGGCAGTGAACTGTCCGCTGTCCTTTAAGAGAAGTGATGAGAGGATATCCTGACACCCCAGTGACCCATGGCACAGACCGTGTCCTCACAGCACTGTTTAAAGCCAACTCAACAACTTTGTTTTTCAGTGTTATCTCCCTCAATCTCTCCTCTATTCTGTATCAAACAAAGCAGAAATATCCTGATAAAAGTCTTATCATATAAAAGCTGATGGAGCATAACTACTGAAGGATCACATCCAGCACAGATTATTGGTCACATGTTGACGCCCTTTTTCTTTTTGCCAGTGTTTATATCAAGGTATCTGCACATTTAGTGCCATGAGTGCACTCTATTGTTCTCCAAGAAACAGGAAACTGAATCCTCGACATGAAAAATAGCAAAATGAGGAAGAGAGGGCTCAGAGTTTTCACAATGACAGGCACAGCAACAAAACCAACAGAGGAAACACTCAATCAATTGCAGCGGCTGCAGGATATGGTGACTCTGCGCTCTCTTAAAAAAAAAAGAAAAAAAGACAACTGTTCTGTGCAGGCAAAACAAATGGAAATTCACAAGCGAGTGATCAGTTCAGACTGTGCAAGGCCATGAGTGAACACATGAAGTGGAAGACACCTCTGCAGGAAGTCTGATGTGATGTAATGAAGCGTAAAAGTAGAAAGCTGCATTAGACCACTGGACTACTGTGACAAATCCATTATCACTGACATAACTTTTCAGAAAACAAGCCAGACTTCAGGAGAGTTCAGTTTGCAGGGGGAGTGGACAATAAATTAATAAAACTGCACCAACTGATGAGGTGTTTCCTGAGTTCAAAAGCAGCAAATGCTACAATTTGGTGACCGGGTAGGAACAAAGTAATTTCAGAGGGAAACAGCGTTCCCCTCCCCCAGAAACTCTGTTAGCTCTGTTCAGTCTCTCCCTTTATGCGTTTTTAATTAGGGGAGAGCCAGACTCCTCTGAACAGCAAGAAATCCTCCACTGCTCAGATACAGTTTGTTCAGTTTCTCCTCTAAAACATCTGCCATGATCTGACTTTACTGTGTGGAGTTCATGATTAACATGAGCATGAGGTGACTCAAGGAAATGATGAAACTGAAGTAGAGTTAATGTGAAACGTGCTAAGCATTAAAAAAAAAAAAAAAAAAGCAGTCCTATATCACAGTGAAATGCCCACCCTGGCCCAGACTGCTCCCCTCTCCCTCTCTTCCAGCCACCCTGCGCTGGTGCTCGGCCATGCAGAAAATAAGTGTTGATGAAGGGTAAGAGCATTTTCAACTCTGCATGGCCAAGGTTTTGTGTGTGCTGTGCCTCCTCTGTGCTGATGCTGCTCTCCTCTCTGAAGACAGAACAGCCCCACACAGAGCAGCGTAATGAGCACAGCAGGGCGGGAAACCCTGTGCGTCTCCTCCAGGATTTATCATTTATGAACTGAAAGCCCTGAGCTACACAGATGTGTAAATGTGAGCAGCTGTTATTTCGCTTAATCGAACAAAAGGAGGAGAGAAAGTTTTAAGAAAGCATAAGTATGTCAAACTAAATCTTACGCTACATATAAATAAAATGTGTTCAACTCACCCAGAAAATAAAATTAAAGAAGAATAACATATATTTAATGCATCTCGTGCAGCCCGCCACAGCCATGTTGCCAGTTTTTTAAGCAACTCGTCCTTTTGCCCAAATCAAACACTTTGTGAGGTCAGTCTACTGTCCGGGATCACGCAGTCTCTGCCAGAGGACTCCGTTTATTCAGGCCAGGCGGAGTAAAAGCGTTTCAGTGCTGGAAACTCCTCCTTTATAATCAGGAGTGAAAACCGAGACTGGGAACTGCCCACCAAAGAGAAGAGGAGGATGAGGGGACAAGCAGCTCTCCATCTGAGAGAGCGACAATGCAGCGAGTCTAAAAAATGTTTTGGAAAGAAAGAGAGAGAGAGAGAGAGAGAGAGAGAGAGAGAGAGAGAGAGAGAGAGAAAGAAAGAAAGAAAGAAAGAAAGAAAAAGAAAAATACATTCTTCTCTCTAATAATAGAACATGTTTAAATTTTAAAATGTGCGTCACAGTGTTAAAACATCATGATACTGCTCTCCTCGTGCAGCATTAGTAAGTCTTTCAATAAAAAATATATTGACTATGCCAACCTGTGATTACTCTGTCTGCAGGTTTCTGAGATCTCACGATAATAAACAAACGTTAACGAACAATATAAAAGAGGACCAAAAAGTTTTCTGTTTCCAGTGAATAATGGCGCCCTCTGCTGGTGCGTTAAAACACAGGTAGAGGCCCTATTGGCTAATTATTATACAGATCAAGTGCAGCACATTGAGTTGCGCAAAAATTAAATTCTCTCAACTCTCCACTGTCTGCGCACATGTACACTGTCAGCAGTGTGATTATTACAGGCTCATTTCTTACGCCCGTAAATCATCAGGCCATAAGAAGCTGTATGATCAGATTCTCTTTGATCGTATGGGCGGATCTGCGCGTTCATGGCTCCCGGGTCACACCTTCTCCAGTCAGCTGTGCATGAACACGATGAGTCCCCTGTGACAGTAACAGCCGCTGACCGACCGTAACCCTCCGAGCCACGACGTTAAATGAGAGGGAGAAGAGAAATTGGGCAGCGGTGACAATTTTCAACAGCCTTAATTGGAGAACCTGACAGCGCCCTGTAACAAATGCAGGTTCCTCCACTGGGCATGCTCTATGTGAGAGAGGAGCTGGGCACGGTGTGAGTAACAGGCAGTTTGGGCGTCTTTTTTTTAGTGAGGAGGTTTGTCACTCTCTCATCTCTGATTTTCTTTATTTAATCACGCAGCACAGAGAACAACATTTTCTCTCTCTCTCGCACACACACTCAAACTGTGGATCGTCTCTTCTCAACCGTGCCTGAATGAAAGGGAAAGTCTATGCGCAGGGGAGCAGCGTCTCTGAGCTGAGACAAAGACCTGCTGTATCGTGGCGGGGTGTCGGTAAAACGCAGAGAGAGGGAGCGGGCAGAGCGTCGGTGTGAAGGAGGTGAGTCTGTAGGCAGCAACAGAGGAGGGACTGAAAGCAGTGTACCGACTCTCCATCAGGAGCTGCCGGACAGGCGCTGTCCTCTCAGCACCACCGCAGTCACCTTGCTGTGAAAGTCATAAACCTGCTCAGGACTGATCTGATCAATTACTGCAACCTGGGGAGTCCAATGAGCTGGATTTATTCTGCTGGCGGGGGGGAAAATTGCCAGCGTTTGTCCTTTTACCTCGACATCTTGGATTTACCGACGATGTGACGTCCATTCTTAATGTGATGCCATTGGCTGCGATCATTTTGGATTTCGATTCTATACCCTACAGTGAGTCTGGCAGCTCTACGCGTTCATGATCCTCTAGTTGCATGTGGCAGGTGCGTGTAGAAAATACAGGGTTTTAGAGGGAATGTAGCCTGGTGCGTTTCCAGCAGTCCTGATTTCTTTCATAGTTGGTAAGAAACGACAGTTTGCTTTACGCGCTGCTTTTCTTTAAGTAATTGTTTCCTTCAGTCTAATCACTGCTGTGCATGCTTGCACGGGGCGCCTAGACTTACCTTTGCGATGAAGGGAACTTATTGGAGAAATGCCTAAGGGACGCAATGGGCCTGAGCGACGACAAGGATCGCATTGTGATAAACGTGGGAGGGATCAGACATCAGACATACCGCAGCACCCTGCGCACTCTACCTGGCACTCGCTTGTCCTGGCTGGCCGAGCCTGATGCACCCAACCACTTTGACTATGATGCCAAGATCGAGGAATTTTTCTTCGACCGCCACCCCGGCGTTTTTGCACATATCCTTAATTACTACCGGACAGGTAAGCTGCACTGCCCGGCTGATGTCTGCGGGCCCCTCTATGAGGAAGAACTGGCCTTCTGGGGTATTGATGAGACAGACGTGGAGCCATGCTGCTGGATGACCTATCGCCAGCACCGGGAGGCAGAGGAGGCCCTTGATAGTTTCGGCGGGGGGGGCCTGTTAGACCTGGGGAGCGAGGATCCCGAGCCAGAGCAGGAGCATGCCGAGGATGCTGAGGTGGATGAAATGACAAGGAGGCTGGCGCATGGAGACTCTCCTGATGCCAGGAGTGGGAGCCTGTGGAGCCGGTGGCAGAGACATGTCTGGGCCCTGTTTGAGGACCCTTACTCCTCCAAATATGCAAGGGTGAGTAGTTTTATAAGATATTTTCTTGTGCTAAGCCATGGCTTTGTTCTTCCTGTTTCACTTATGATTTGGGGACTCCATAATGAGTTATCAAAGATAAATTGTGAGCTAAAACAATACTCTAAAATGTTTCATTTGTTTGAAACTGTCAAACCTGCATGAACAGGAATACAGTTGTGAATTAGTTTACCTCTGTCCTATGATGGTTGAACAAAGACTGATGGATCTGGGAGGCTTTAGAGAGGCTTTTGATGACCTTGAAATTACTCTCCCAGGGGTTTCCACAGCAAGGATGTGACTATACAGAAAGGGAGGGAGAACAAAAAAATCAACAAAAGACTTAATCTGTCAAAATGATTTTGACAGACCCCCCCCCCCCCCCCCCCCCCCAACCTCCTCTAAATCACAGATGAAGAAAAAGAAGTTCGTTTTGACTCTCACAGGTTTTTGGATAGATGTTTCCAGGACACAGGGTTCCCTGAGCTGGCTGGCTCTTTGGTTAAATAGGTCAGCTACACATTCGGAAACCAGATCCTTGGCACCACCAGAATTTTAGTGGCAGACCTCCAGACAGAAAATTGGGTTGCTGTTAGAGGTGACGTTTTTGGACTTTGTCATGGGCACTTTTCCATCTGGGCGCCAAGCCCCTCATTGATGGCAATGAAATGACTTTACACCTTCTGATTTTTTTATTTTCTGACCACTGCCTCCTACAAAGACCGCTGCGCTGCACACTGCTTTAACAGCTGTAGCAGTCTGATTGGTGTAATTACTTATCAGGCCTCATCCAGCAAGTGTAAACTGTATTGACATGTCCTCACTCTTACATCAAGCATTAGGGAGAGTGGTATGACCAAGATACACACTGTTCTCTTAGATTTCACCTTTTGCATGCAGGGAAATGTTCCAAGACAGGAAACCCCTCAGATGTGTCCTACATTTAACAAAAAGCAGAGCAAAGATTGACAGAGGTCTACCGTGTCTGGCAAGTAGATTAATTAGAACTGAGCCTCACAGTTAATTACAGACTCTATTCTCTGTGGATGCATCAGTGGAAAACCCTTGTCACTGCATATCACTATAGGCCTGTGGTTTGCCAGCAACAGAGAGAATTAGCCAATAAGGAGCAAACAATCTTTGCTTGTCACCCTCCCTCCAGGCCACACTGTTCCTAACTGTCACAAAGACACATAATTTAAGAGGCAGTCTGATGAGATGCAGCGTTTGTTCAACAGTTTGAGGGGTGGGATGTTCAGAGGGCTGAGTGAACCAGTGCATCAGCGGTCGACATGAAAGTGGCTTATAAGATTGGAGGATGCAGGCACTGGTGGTGATGGATGTTTGTCATCTCTCTTTCTAAGTAATATACAAGAGCAGGAAAAAATTAACAGGAGAACCTGCCAGTTAGAGCTGCAACTAAGGATTATCCTCATTATGTGATTATTTTCTGGATTAATCAAGTCAAATTTGAGCCATAAAATGGTGAAACATGCTGATTGCCATTCCCTGAAGTCCAAGCTGACATATTCAAAGAACTTGTTTTGTCCAACCAACAGTCCAAAACCTAAAGAGATCCTATTTACAGTTGTAGGGGACTAATAAGAAAACCAGCAACAGTTCTCAGTTCAAAAACAATTAAAACAATTAATTATCAAAATTGTTGCAGATGAATATTCTGTTGACTGACTCATAAATAAAGCTTAAAATATTAACATTTCTGTTGATACAGCATCTGTAAGGTGTAGACAGGGCCCAATAAAGCCACTAGGGTAACCCCAGGGCAAAATTTTTTCTGTAGACCTTTTTTTAGTGTCAATTTGGTTAAACATAAACTTATTAATGAATATACACCATGTCAAACTCTGGGACCCTGAAGGTCTGGGGTCCATGGGGCAGATGCCCACTTTTATAAATTGTTAATCCAGCCTGTGGTGTTGCTTCCTCTCAGTGTTATTTATTGAGATAGTTATAGTTTGCAGTTGTATTGGATTGGATTGTAGTCCAAGGTGTACTTGTTATTTTGCACAGCACATACTGTAGAGGGGGTGGACAAAACAACATTATGCAATCTGATAAAACAGCACCACATACTAAAATCTCTCTTACACTGTGTCAGCACAGGTTGAACATTGTTAACTTGACGAAGCTACATTTTAAAAGTAAGTTTGTATGTGATTGTATTAAAAGGTGAAGTTTCCCTTTTGTCCACACTGTATGTTTCGAAGAAATACAATACTGAATTTAAAGTGAATTCAAAAACACACAGCGCCACTGACATGCTACATTACAGTGAATAAACTGCAGCGACTCAACAACCTGATGATTGAGTTCTAAGATTCAGATATTGAACAGTGGTGTCGTCTCTCTGAGCAAAGAGAGGAAGTCAGTGTGCTGTAGTCACTGCTAACACACAGGTTCCCTCTGTACTGTCATACTAACATGGAAGGGAAGGAGACATTCATAAGCAGCAGCGATTTCCTCAGCACAATGCGATGAATTGCCAGTGATGAGATATTATGATGAGGGCCTGTTTTCCATCTCATGCTGCACGCCTGCCTTCCTGACACACCGTGAATGGACACAACTGACTAAGACACTGAGTTTCCTTTGCTCAGTGGAATATATATGACTTCCTCATGCCCAGACATGCCCCACTCCAACTTACCTCCTCCCTGATACCATTAATTACTCCTCCCAGCTACTTTACAATGCTATGCATTAGTCTGAGAAGTACATGCATGAACAAACCTCTATTGATCCAACTTTTGTGATTCATTGGATGATTAAGTAAGTATCTGCTCTTCCTGTCTAGCTTCTTTGTCCACCAGCTCCGATCTATTGAAGATCCATTGGAGATATAGCTGGTTTTTCATCCATTCAAGCTACAGTAAATTACATGAGCGGTGACACATACCCTAAACCAGCACAGTATGATCAGAGGATAATATGAGGTCAGAGCTGCAATCAATACCCTGGAGAGAATACTGTATCTGTTACAGCCATGTAGTATGCATCAGAAATATCAGAACCTAAATGTGATGAAATGTGATCGCCCAATTGAAACATAATGAGGGCTAAAGTACTCTTTTGCCATTAAGGGAAATATGGGTTTCTCATAAAAGTGTCTCCTCAGCTAAGCGAGCCTCACCAGCCTCACAAGCGCACTACGATTCCCAAGAGCTGATCATCTGGACAGTATGACCTTGCATAGGGAAAACCTACTGTACCGATGCTGCTGAAGGGAAGAGCCCCAGCTAAATTTAGTCACGGGGGTCGACACTAATGGCTCGGCCGCTACTGCTGCTGCTGGTGGCTCTTTATAATTCTGCATGTAGCATACCCTTGAAAATGCCATGACCTTGAGATACAGCAGAGGGAAGGGAAGGAAGAACGGCAAGCGCGCATTGATTGTCCCCTTTACAATGACACTTGTGAATCAAGACGCACAGAGAGCAGGGTGGGTGGGGGGTATGGGGTAGAGGGCGGGTAGTGAGAGTGTGTCAATGCCACTGTCACTGTCAAACCAGTTGCCATTGTCTCAGATTGAATTGCATTGTGTCGTGCAAAGAATGGCAGCTGGGCCGTTGAGCTTGATTACACTGCATGTGCTTATTCTCCTCTCTGTCCTTCTCGCCCTCCTCTCTCCCCTCTATTTCTTCTCCTGCACCCTGCACATATTTCCTGCTCAGTGGGTGGCTCTGGCCTCGCTGTTCTTTATTCTGGTGTCCATCACCACTTTCTGTCTGGAGACCCATGAGGCCTTCAACCCCATCATCAACCGCACTGAGCTGGAGCTGGTGGACAACATCACAGTGGAGCACACCTACCAGGAGACGGAGACTGCGGCCTACCTCACCTACATTGAGGGTGTTTGTGTGGTGTGGTTTACTTTTGAATTTCTAATGCGAATAACTTTCTGCCCGAATAAATTTGACTTCATACGGAACGCCCTGAACATCATCGACTTTGTGGCCATCCTGCCCTTCTACCTGGAGGTGGGTCTCAGCGGGCTCTCCTCCAAGGCAGCTAAGGACGTACTGGGTTTCCTGAGAGTGGTCCGCTTTGTGCGGATCCTGCGTATCTTCAAGCTGACACGTCACTTTGTGGGGCTGAGGGTGCTGGGCCACACATTGAGGGCCAGCACCAATGAGTTCCTTCTCCTCATCATCTTCCTTGCTCTCGGTGTCCTCATCTTTGCTACCATGATCTACTACGCTGAACGGATTGGAGCTAACCCCAACGACCCTCGAGCCAGTGAGCACACACACTTCAAGAACATCCCAATCGGATTCTGGTGGGCTGTGGTGACCATGACGACCCTCGGCTACGGAGACATGTACCCTCAGACGACCTCTGGTATGCTGGTTGGAGCCCTTTGCGCCCTGGCAGGTGTGCTGACCATCGCCATGCCCGTCCCTGTGATTGTCAACAACTTTGGAATGTATTACTCGCTGGCCATGGCAAAACAGAAACTACCAAAGAAAAAAAATAGGCATATCCCTCGGGCTCCCCAACCAGGTTCTCCCAACTTCTGTAAGTCAAGCATCAGCTCCCAACCCCAGAGCCCCATCGCCCATGACGACGTTTTTGAGATAAAGTTTCAAGGTAAGAAACAAAGATCATATACTCGTATATTCTGATACACTGTTGTCTCGTCACTTGTCCATCCTCATGAAACAGACACGTCACAACTCAGCTGTTCCCACACTTCAATCAGTTGATGATTTCCCACAGAAAATAATCAATTAAAATATGTAATGAAAAGCATATTCGACTCTGGATAGAAGATTAGAGACTGAGGCAGACTGAGTAATCATGCTATTGATTTTGCACTTATTAATGCAGCAATTCAGTCCTTCCCTCATTTAAGACTGAGAGTCTGTTATCACCATGTATTTGTAAGAACATGTAAACAGACGCTTTAGTCACTTGATTCCTCTTGAATTCCTTTGGTTGCATTAGTGCAAAGACATATTGACCTTTGATACAGTTTGTGCTCAAAAACGTAGAACAAGGGACGGTGCGAGGCAAATATTAGACAGCAGCTATACATACAATGTTGTTATACAAGTTAATCCCTGCAGGTCGTAGAGTGAAAATGGCATATATATTAAAGAACATAGTACTAAGCTGGTATATCAAACCAGATTTTTTTCCCCGTGTGTTTTTCTTTCCTTTTCTTTATTGTTTTCTTATAAGATTCCAAGCTGAATGGTGAGGCAGCTAACGCAGCGCTGGCCAA
The DNA here is from genome assembly GCF_002260705.1 of Seriola dumerili. Classification (NCBI taxonomy): domain Eukaryota; kingdom Metazoa; phylum Chordata; class Actinopteri; order Carangiformes; family Carangidae; genus Seriola; species Seriola dumerili. Next base: position 429,622 of record NW_019174497.1, on the reverse strand, counting down.
CGAAGATTGTCCTCATATAGACCAGGCCATATCTCCGGAGGAAATCTTCAGCCCCAGCGAGAGAGAGCGGCCCTGCTTCCTGGTCACCACTGCTGAACGCCCCAACCACACAGGGGGCAGAGTAAGGAGGGGTACGTACAGTAACAGCCAATCACAGGCCCCCGTAAGACACTGACACCCTGTAGAGCGTAGACAGGACACGCTTCCTTTATCCCTCTTTGCTGAGTGTTACATCTCAGTTTTACACAGGCACATGAACACAAATACACAGAAGCACACACAACTATAAAACCTCTTATTACAACCTTCACACACTTTCACAGCAGCTTCTTCTTCTCAATCATCCCATTGGGAATTGTATATATTCCAAGTCACAATAACATCTGTTAAGGCCAAGCACAATCACCACAAATGCTAATAGGTCAATAGTAATTGTCCACATCTACATAATATATTTTTTGATACCATGCATAATGTAATACCCCTATTTACTTACCAGTAAGAAAAGCTATTTTCGAGATTTATATGATCTAGAATGTGTTGTCTTACATGCCTAAGAAAGTATTTATGTGTTATGCGTGTATCATGTATGTATATGTGTTTTAATGATAAATACTGTGCGGGACCCTGACTTATGAGTACATTGGTCTTGACCATAACGGTGCATGAAGTGTCTTGCTGATGGGTGCTATCAGTATGGTGAAGGAGCACAACACAAATGGAGGAAGGCTAATGTCAAATATTATTATTAATATCATTAAGAGCCAAATTCTAGCTCACTGATTTTTATAGTTTAATACCAGGGTTAAGCCCCTTTTTGTTTACTTTTATTTAGTTACTATTAATGTTAAAAACATTCCTAAGAAAGTTAAGTTAGTCTCCGGCTGTGTGTGCAGCCAGCACATCAACAGTAAATGGCGTACAGTATGAAATTCTGCCTGTAGCTGAGAATACATTCCCTGCCTGAGGTGCCTACCTTTTCGAGTCTTTTATAGTGTTATACTCCAAACCATTCCAGTACCACCCGGTGCATGCTGTTGTACTCCTGATGCACTCAATGCATGGAGAATAATAATCTGTCTCAAGTCCGTGTTGACCTGTTTCTTTGGAGACAAAAACAAGAAAGCAACAGGTGTAGTATTGCCAGTGAGGAACACCAAAACATTTTGTCATGGATTTTAGTGCTGCAGTGTACTCAGAACGTTCTCTGTTTTTCAACTGAAGGTTATGAAAAGCCTTGGAGCCTTAACAGCATGTCTGGCATGAGCGGGGATGCCTCTGGAGTGTCCTCAGTGTCCGCCCTGCCCTGCAGCCCACCCTGTCTAATGCAGCACTCACATTCTCCCATCCCATCCATTATGTAGCATGGTTGAGTAGCAGACACAATGCCATTGGAAGGCCAGTCCACACTCCTCCTTCTTATCCTTCCTGTCAGATTTTGCTTTTACACTTGCCTTCGCTCCTGCTTTTTTCATTTTGATTTCTTTATTTTTCTGGAAAACTGTATCTTAACTGTGCTAATACTCAAGCTTCCCAAGTGTTCTCCTTGGGTGTGTCATCATATCCTCGACTAGAAAACATTGGCACATGCCACTCTGCATGGGTCACTTCAGTTGCAGACAAAGCACTGTTCTACTTCTGCCACAGGCTAACCCCACTCTTTCCCTGTGTTTAAATCATTGCCTGTTGCTCTGTTGCTTTTGATCTCGCATTCTCTTCTGCCAGTAACTTTTATCTCATCTGCTTTTTACAATTTTGTGAAAGAAATTTTCATAAGATGTAACCCCTGCTAATATGCTGGACATTAACAATACATGGCTTTTAAACATATCCAAAAGGTACCATTGCCAGCTGTTAAGGGAACTCCTTTTAAGTGCTTTGTACGTTGCAAAGTAGAGACGTTATCCTTCTGAAAGTGCAATCCAGACAAGGCTTAATGTTATCTGAGTGGCCATTACAAAAAATATTTTAACATGATGTTCATGATGTCCAATGCAATATGGAGATGATGACAATTCCTATGATACTAGTGATGAATACATCTAATGTCAAAAGAACTAAAACTGTTTGTTCATTTGCATGAACTGCATGAGAAATTATGTTCAACAAGAAGCTAACTGTATCGCAGTACCTGTAAGAAAAAAAAAAAAACTTTTTCTTTCAAAAGCTTCTACAGCTTTGTCATTTTTTATGCATTTTGAGACAGCTTTACAAGAGACTCAGTCATAGCAGAGATTTTTATGTAGCTGCCATTCTTTGCCTTTCCCCAAATTCATACAGTATATTTATTTTCTTTTTTTTATCTGACTGGGGCCTCCAACTAAAATAGTGTGGTTTAACTTGAATAATCTGTCAAAAAGCCAACCACTGCTGTTATGAGCATAAATAGTTTTTATACAGCTATATTTACAGGTATTTATGAGTTTTTAAACAGTATCGATAGTCTGCAGCAATTTCACTGACTGCTGTGATGCCTAAATTAAGGCAGGACTGAATTATTAAACAACGGTGCCTTCATACCTGGTGAGGCAAAGTAAAAGTGAGTAATAAATTGACATGATATTACATAAGTGCTCGCAGTGTAGCATCAATTAATTTTATACCATGCTCATAACAGTGTAATGAAAGCTTTATTTACAAGGTGCACCTTGTACCTTTTGCACCCTCGTACCCTCAATCACAGTAAAACAACCTTTTGGTTATTATTGTAACACCATACATGCATACTAGGATTTAGCCTTTAGTGAGATACATAACTCCAAGCAAAAAACACCTGAAAATACTGACTTAATAGTCCCAAACTCAAGAAAACTTTTGTATGATAAAGCACAAAATATTATCAAAGGGGACCAGGCAACTCTACAGAGCCAAAATATATCAAGTTATCAACCAGAGATGTCAGGATGACTCCTACAGTATGTATGTCTATTGATTTAAAACATCAATACTATTACTGTTACATGTATTGATACTGTCCCAATAATTATGCACAATTCTTTCAGGGCACTTTAACAAATTTTATGTTGACCAATCAGAAATGTTAATTTCTAGAAGAATATATAAGTATAGCAACTCATCTAAGTTTTGTTTTTATTCTGAATGAGCAGAGTTTTACATTTTGAGTCATGTCTCTTGTGGTAATTAATGGACGTTATATATTTAAAAAGAAAAAAAAACCTTGTGAAGATTTGATGTGAAGAGATGCAGGTGAATTATATGCTCATGCAATTCAAGTGAAAAAAAAAAGTACAATACGACACAGTATGGGATGTGGGTCTACTTGGGGAAAGGTAAATGCATGTATTTTACATTTATGCAACAGAAAAGTATTCAAATAAAATATGTAAATATAAGTCCTTGCATGAAATAAATTTTATACACAACGAGCGTTTAGACTCCGTTTTTATTCAACAGCACTATGCATACATACAACTTTCCTTTCCCACTAGCTTAAGGCTAGTGCTTTCAACTGCTGTTTGACCCTCTGTCTACCTGTGTTCGGGTCAAAGAGAGCATAAAAAACGAGGTGACTGTGAGAGCATGACGCAAAGTATACAAACGCATGACAATGACTGAACTACTGTACATCAACCTGTAAAACGCAGCATGATTGGGCATGTTTATTAACCGACTCAGAGTCCAGCCTCTGTACACAGACAGTACATCGTTGTCTGATGCCTTGGCTAAGCATGGGAAATACATGGTAAACCTGTCGTTTACCATGAGGAACTAACGGAGCACATTTTCTTTACTCTCCAAGCTAGTGTCATCCCTCACCTCTCCCCGCACCTCCGAGGTATCCATCGTCGCCATCATTTCCATCATTATACATAATTTGTGTAATAATTTATTTTTGTTATTGTTTTTTTATATGTTTATAGAGACCCAGCGACAGCACCGGAGCAGACAACCAACAGAGTCAGTTTGTGTTATGAACCATGGTGTACCAACCACTATGTGTATGACCCATAATGGCCCATCACCCACCTGATAGTCCTGTAGCATTGTTGTGTGTATTACTTAGTATTTTTAAATGGGTGTGACAGTGACAACCTGTACATCACAAACTCAGCATAGATGTAGCACTGAGGAAGTTTTGTTGTCAAGCCTTATGTAGCTCAGTATCTGTGACTGGTTACTGTGTTGTAATTTGTGTGCCTATTTTTGGTGTGTGCCAGTGTTGTAAATACGCTTTTCTGTGTGCTGAAGTTGTGTGTACCAATGTTTTTGAGTGATCATCAAATATTTGTGTGCTTCTTCTGTTGAAAGAAAAAAAAAAAAAAAAAAATGTTGCTCCGATTTAACCCCCCCCCCAGCGAAAACCTGTCACTTGTCATGTCAGCCAGACTAAACAGTGGGAAACAAATCGTTAACTTTGCACTGTCATGGTCACATCTTTGTAGACTTTTTGCACTGTTTTGCACCAGTGAATTTTTAACATTCCTTTGATATGTTTTCAGCCATCAAAGAGATAACATCCACAAAAAAATGAAAAAGGTCATACTTTTAAAAAAAACAACAACAAAAAACAAAACCAAAAAAACACCACTTTTACCTTGTATTAATGATGCATTAAAATGGCAAAGTGTGCTGTTAAAAACACGTAAGTCATTTAATGTTAGTCAGACATGAATAATAAATATTCAACATTAACCGATGTTGATATATCTTCATATGTAGCTATACTTTGATTAACAAAGACAGCTAATATATAAAATACACAGCTAGACATTAAGAATTATTCTGTTGTATGTTTTAATTGACAATCATGTGGAATCGGATTATTATTCTTTTTCTGCACACATGCAAATTGGTAAATTAGTATGTAATACTAAGTGATGCCAAAACATCATACGCCTCATACTGGACAAGTGCCTCTGTTATGCAAGTTCTTCTTACCATTCAGGACTATAGCTTAACCAACACGATGAACTTATGTACATTTTATTTTAAATTAACCATCAATCACCAGCCATTAAAAACAAGCACCAGTTCAGACTTAAAAAGTACACGGATACAATAAGGACCCCCGTATGGATCAGCTTCTAAAAGCAAGCAGTGAGAATACCTAATTAAAAAATACCCATCAGGTACAAAATATTGATTCATTGTTTGTGTGGAAAAGTTAGTGGAAAGGGACCAACTTTTTACCAAACAACTGCAAACACACTGCCAACAACTTGCCGAGATCTGTGTGCAGTCAGGCACAGCAGATCTGGATCTGCCAGTAGAGCTGAGCACAAATGGGGGGACAGTGTGCTGATCATTGTTCAATGAAACAAACAAACAAAAAATATATATATATTAAAATATATATATACATATATATATATATATATATATAATAATACAGCAGCAGTTATTATTAATGGAATCAATAACGCAACAAAGAGGCAACTGTTGTGTGCCATTTAGTGAGCCTTCAGAGTGTGTGTTTTGAACACCGTGCATTTTGTGGTTAGTTATCTCAATAAGGTGTTCAGTGATCGTTTTGATTGGTTTGTTGTTTAGGGGTTTTTTGTGTCTTTTTTGACCAATACAGTTCAGGCTTGTACAATAAATAGTGATAAATAAAAAAAACACAGAAATGATCATTTTTCAGTGAGTGTTGATTTATTTTTTCAAAGTAATCCAGGGTAAAGCACTTTAATTTAACTTTCATTAATGCATAATTTCCGTGACACAGATGATTTCTACATTTAATTTGCCTAAACTATAATCATAAAATAAAAACTTTTGAAATAAAAAAAGGTAAATATAAGGGAAAATATCATCCCTGACCCATTCCCATCGCCCTTGACCAAGGCATTGCTTAAGACCTGCAGCTGGTCTCCGGGTGTGCTGCACTGCGGTCACCCACACCTTATAAATATGTAGGTTGGGTCAAATGCAGCAGACAAGTTTCTCCCAAAAGGAATTAATGAAGTATACAGTATGAAAGTGGTGCAAATAAGACAAACATAACAACAAAGAAAATCGCACAGACTGACAAGAATATAAATAAGTGATGGACAGTTAGCAAAGAAAAAATACTGTCTTGTATGTCTGAGTGGTAAATCATGAGATTTTGCAGGGATTGACTGCCTCCTGACACTCAAGATCACAGCAATAAAACTGCTGACATGGGAAGATGGAGCTATAGCACCAGTCTAGCCCATCCCTCACACGATCCATTACGGCTTCATTCAGGAAGACAAACATGGCAGTTGGACCAGGAGCCATAGGCATGGCCATGTCCTGCAAAGCCAACGCCCCCAGTCATGTCCATCAAAGTGATGGGCTGGTCAGAGAAATTATGGCCTCTGTTCACATGAAACATAACTCAACCTGTGTCCAACCACACGATAGTATTTATAACAGTTCAGCTTGAAGTCTGACCTGTTCAAGCAACTCAGGTAGCCTTTTCAGAAGGTGAAAGTTACTGTATATTCAAAGGCACTTCAAAATAACATGCATAGCAACAATAAGCCACTAAATCACTCAGAAATGTTACTTCACAAAGTCACTGTTTGTCTCGTCTCTGATTGTCACATGCCGAATGAATGTTCCTGCTAGAGTCGGTGCAGAGTTTAATCACGAGCCAGTTGCCGCGGCGCACACTGCCATAGAGTGTCCAGCTCCACAGCCAATGAGAAGAGGTCTGAGACCAGATATGAGCTGAGGCTGAAAGACGTCGGTCTGTGAACCGTCTCCACACATTCCATGTTCGTTCCAGCCCCAGGAAAGGAGACAACCCCCTGAAAAGGAGAGGGGTCATGGGTCAGTGGAGCTGACAGAAAAGAGACGGGGCTGCAGCACTGTACCATGTAGGCTAAAATTAGCAGCCTGAAGGAAAAAAAACAAGGAAGGCTGTGAGCACGCATGCACACACAAACACAAACACACACACACACACACACACACACAGTCTCTGTTCCTAACGTTGACACTCAGCCAGTAATAAAGCCTCCCCGCTCTTCACAACTGGTGAGCTTGTTGGTGGGTGTGGTCAGGTCTGCATCACCGAGGAGACACGTGCCATGGCAACATAGTTACCTAATAGGCTCCATTGCCATGGCAACAGAAGCGAGCTTGCTTTCTCAAGGGTAACACATCTTCAAGCTTTCCCCATCCTGCAGTTGTGTGTCTTTCATGCCATTTTTTCATTTATTTTCATCAAAAGGCTTCTTTGTCTTTCTGCGTATTTAGCTCCTCTCTGAAAATCAGGAGCTTCAAAGATGGATGTTTTTTTTACAGTTACCAGACCAGGATATCGTGCCAGCACCTTATGTGACAGTCTGCCAGATATGGCTTGTGCATAACAGACACACACGTAGCCCCGTGTTTAAGATACTGCATGTATTTATAACTGGACTGTATCCGTCTCCATCTTTGATTAAGATTAGTCATTCATCATCCTGGTTCTCATTTATTAGTGAACTTAATCTGTTGAAACGTTTCGTTCATTGGGGGAAAAAGCGTTATTTTGGTACTGTGCTTAATTCATGGACTCACTGACTGGAGTACAGCACATCAGTGTTTCCATGGCAACAAAGTGCCTGCGCAATATCCAGCACAACAAAAGGATGAAAATCAAGACACTTAAACCAAAAGCCATTTCCTTGTAAACAAATCCTGTCATTCGGATTTACATTTGACAGTTTAAATTTTCACACCTAATTAACATCACCACATCTGCAGGAGGTGCATTTGTTAAGCATATACTTCAGGTACAAGTTAAAACAGGATCTGATCTAAGGTGTTTGTCCTTCTACAATCCTGTGAAGTTCAAAATGTTCACATTAACAAAAATCTTTCCTCAGATTGGATGAGCTGTGCCCACAGCGTCTTTGGCATTTCTCCCACCTCTGACCACCGGCGATGAATTTTCATACTCGAGGAGCACTTCCTCAGGTGCAAATGGGCAAGGGCTGAACAGGCAACAGATATCATAAGCAGCATGCAATGCTCTCCGTTCCTTTCTGCCTGACCTACTTCAGCACCAGAAATAGCAGCACTCAGGTCTCTGCTTCAAATCCTGTTTTGCTATTTCATTGCTCCTGCCACCACGCTCGAGACAGGAGGAGAAAAAGGGGAGAACATGGCAGAGGAGCGGGGTGCTGGAGGTTCACATGAGCTCCCCCTTTACCGGTTCTGCTTTCTCATCACATAACCGAACTTCTGAAAGCACAGAGTGGCACTTTGTGAGAACTGTCATTATGATGGATAGAAGATGCATTAACACTATACAACCTAATTATAATGGCACGTCCAGTTAACTGGTTAAATTGGTCAGGGCATTAAAAGTGGATGGCAGTTTGCTTGTAGAGATACCAGTGTATGTTCGGCGTTACCTCTCCAATGGAACGCTGTGCTTGTGTTCATCTGCTGTATATTCATGCTGATGTAAAAAACTGGGTCAGTGTTAAAAATTTAATGCAAAAGATTTTACTCTCAAAATGTTTTACAGTGCTAGTTGGTGACTATAGGAAAGCAGGAAACTTTTGCCAAACCTGGAAAGAATGAAAGCACATTTAATCTCTTTGTAAGTCTGATGAAGAATCACAAACACTCAGATATGTCTGTTTGTTTAGTATTCTTTCAGGGATGTGTGTGACTGCAGTGTCTGTGTTCTGATCTTATGTGGATAAAGGGAGATTGCTCTCCAAACACTCCACTGGAAAAACATGCCTGTAATTGTGCATGTGGCTAATTCAGGTCCTTTACAGGCCTGTTTGGGTAATTGCTTCTGTCAGTGATACCCATGTATTCATGCTGTAATGACTTCCTGATGCAAAGGCCACAGAGCAATGAGCTGACCTGAGAAACCCTCTGCAGCATTACCAGAAGGATTAATATTTCACACAGACGTTTAACTGTAATATATTAAACAGCTCTCTTACCAGTTCTTTGGTTCAGAGAAGAGGATTAAATAGTTTAGCCTGACCTATGTGTATTCCCTATTCCTTTATATGGTCAGAGCCAGAGTCAAGTCAGGTCAGAAATGATGTCTCTTCTTTAATCCACTTGCACTTACTGAAACAAATAAGTTTAAACTATTTCTGCTTAATTTCTCATAAACCTCTCTTCCTTGATGTACCTTTCCAGTGCAGTTGTGTATTATGTAGTCAGATGTTTATGCTTATTTACTTTCCTGCAACATCTTTTACTGGCAAACATATTGGCAAATATGGCTGTTTTTTATAATAACATATAAAAAGAAAATCAGAAGAAAAGCTTTATATAAGCTAAATGAGAGGAAAAGCTAAGAAAATGTAAGAACATGTTTGAGAGAATGCACTCACCCACGATGGCAAGGTTATGTTCCGATCCACATGCGATCTGTAGAGAAAAAGATTTGAAAAATGTTTAAGATGCATGTTGAACGCAGACACACAATTTTAAGACTGTAATATCCAAGAATTGTTATGCCAACACCGATACTGAGATACTTTGTAACCAAACCTGCTTAAAAAAATGAAATAAAATTCAGTGTCAAGATGAAGTCATCCAGCTTTTATTCAGAACTGCATACAACATGAGTGGACGCAACACAGATGGCATTAGAGGTGATTTCACTCCAACAGACACTCCAATATGAAATCACTCACTCCACAATGCATCATCAGAAAGCAAAGCAGACAAATGTAATATAAATGCCAGCTCATTCATAAAAGCTAAAACACTGCTGAGCTGCCCAGAGGAATTAATGCCACTGTTTCAGACTGGCTGCCTTTCATGATCAAAACCTTTTACAATTTAATGAATTTTTCCCATATTCCTCTGCTTCACAGCTACTTCAGGAACTGAAGCGACAAATTTAAATGCTGATTGTGAGCTTGTAATAAAAGAATTGAATATATATATACTGTATATACACACACATAGTTTGTAATTCAGGGATGCTTTGATGAAGCAATGTTTTTGATAAAGCAAACAGCTGTGGCAACAAACACACCCACTGATTCCTGAGCCACTGATAGATTATAATTTGTTACTCCAGTAATGTTCATAGGCCTCATAATATTGTGAGTTTACTAAATATTGACTCTGTGGGTGTGTATGTACAGTGTTAGGACCAACATGCTATTGTGTGCTGAGAGATTCATCGTCCTCTCAGCTAATCCATCTTGCCTTTAGCTTTACACACACAAGGTGACTACACCTTGACATACACCAGTGCTGCAATGATCTATGCACAGTGGAAGAATGATCCAAAGCTTGCCCTTGTCCATCCGTGACATCCACTTTACTGGCAACAATCTACTACCATATAGATGCCATTTAGACTGCAGGTTAACTGCTGCAATCCCGTGATCCTCACACGTAATTGCCCTCATGGGAGAAGAGACCTCTGCCTTCACTAAATGTAAGTGGTTCTCTCCCAAGTGGAAGATAATAGTAGTGTGTGTGTGTGTGTGTGTGTTTTTTTTTTTTTTTTTACAAGCTAGATATTGTCAAGCAAATTATTGAGATCCAACTCTTTGTGGGCCTGGCTCGCATTCAGTGGCACTATGATTCACCTCATACTAAACAATCTTCAACTACCTGTTCTATTTGTGGTTGTCTGCTGCCCCCTTCTGGATTGACACAGCCATTTTCAGACACAATACAAAGTTGACCACCACAATAATAAGAGTCTAGAGTGTATCATCAATAATCTAATAAACATCCGATTGCTATTAATGTTTGTCCCCTAGGCTATTCAGTCTTAAGAAGTGCCAAACACTGAGATGTCTTACCTGAGTTGCTCCATTGAGGACTTTAACCTCTGCAGGGAGGCAAACCTCCTGGTTTCCACCTTCTGCTAAAGCACCAGCTGACTGCTGTTCTGGGTTCTGATTGATTGATGCTTGTCGGCCCAGCTGTCCATAACCTCCTCTGCCCCATGTGAACACTCTTCCACTCTCTGAAATGAATTATGGCCTTGTTCAGATATGGCAACTGTCCTTTTCTCCAGACATGACACTTAGAATTGAAGCCAAACAGTTCAATCTTTACTATTTTCACATATGAACTCTAGACAATGTCTAGAGAACACAACCAGAGATTGTCCGTGTGAGATGCATTCTCACCAACTAGAAAAACTCAGTTTGGTCGAGGGGAGTGGTAGCACCTGGGTTGACCGTGTAGGAGAAATGATAGAAATGTCATTAAAATACCTACTCGCTCACTGTGACAGCGTTATTCATATATCGGCTCAATCAGACATTACAGACTTTGTACTAGGGAGCTGGCAGGGTGAAGTCTGTTTAATGTATGGTACAACAGATTTGGACATTTACATTCACACATACAGCTCTTCTGAGTAATGTCTAGAGAAGTTCAGGGTTGCAGTGCATGAGTGAAAGCAGGTTTGGTTTCATCAGACCAGAGAACTTTGTTTCCCACAATCTGAGAGTCCTTTATGTGCTTTTTTTTTTGTTGCAAACTCCAAGTATGCTTTCATGTGTCTGTCACTGAGGCAAGGCTTCAAGTCCATATTGGTGGAGAGCTGCAGTAATGGTTCCCCTGGAAGGGTCTTCCATCTCTACACAGGATCTCAGGAGCTCAGCCAGAATGACTATTGGGTTCTTGGCCACCTCTGTTACCAAGGCCCCCAATTGCTCAGTTTAGCCAGGAGGACAGCTCTAGGGAGAGTCCCGGTTGTTCCACACTTCCTCCATTTAAGAATTATGGAGACCACTGTGCTGTCGGGAGCCTTGAATGCAGCAGAATCTTTTTTGTAGCCTTCCCATGCCTTCCTGTGCCTCAACACAATCCTGTCTCTGAGCTCTGCAGGAAGTTACTTCCTCCTCAGGCTTGGTTTTTGCTCTGATATGCATTCTCAGATGTGAGACCTTATATTGACAGGTGTGCACCTTTCCAAATCATGTGCAATCAGTTGAATTTACCACAGGTGGACTCCAGTCAAGGTACAGAAACATCTCAAAGATAATCAAGAGAAATGTGAGGCACTCAAGCTACACTTCCAGTGTCATAGTAAAGGGTCTGAATATTTATGTCAATGTGATATTTCAGTTTTTCATTTTTAATAAATTTGCAAAATATCAAAATTCTGTTTATAGTTTTTCAATATGGGATATCAAGTGTAGATTGATGAGGGGAAAATGACTTTAGATGATTTTAGCATAAGGCTGCAACATAACAAAATGTGAAAAAAATAACAGGGGCTGAATACTTTCTGAATGAGCTGCAAATCCTGTTAAAACTGGTGAGTATCATAGTCGTAATATGTAAAGTATATGTTATTATGTTTCACCTGTTTGAGCAACAATGTGTGTCCAGCCGCTCCACAAATTTATTACTTTCTCTCCATCCAGTAACGAACGCTTCAGAAGAGTTGGAGAGGACAGGAAGGGCTCTGTGGTGGTCAGCTGACCATGTTTGTTGCTTCCCCACAGAAACAAATCACCGTCTTCTGCATACAAGACAGGAGAAACATTACTCTTCATCCAGCAGAGGCAGCAGCAGAAAGGCAGAGCAGTAATTGAGTGGTACTGGTCAACTAATTACAAGACAGAGGGGAGCCCTGCCATAATGATGTCTGAACATGAAGTGGAAGGCAACTCACTAGTACAACCTGAGAGTATAAATGCTCCTTGAGGAAGAGCAGCATGAAATGCATATCTGCTTTTAAATTATATTTGCTCTGCTCTTTACTGTTTGCAATCCAGTGACTTTATACACTTCTACAAATTCAATGAAAACTTCTTATAAGCTGGGAGCTTCCAGTCTTGTTTTTTTCTGAAGGCACTCTGGCCAGTTTCAAGCAATTTCCTGTTGTTTCTGGTGTAAATAACTTGCTGGAATGCTTATATCCAAAATCACAAGTTCTTTGAGCTGCATTTCCTCTATGAAAGGTGCTACACAAATAAAGTTTATCATTATTATCATTATTATTATTATTATTACTGGAAAATGAAGCATGAAGGTTTTTTTGCTAGTTGGAAAATTTGGAGCCTAAAAACACTTCCCAGTCTAACTCAGTGGCTCATAACTATACTAAATAAACCAAATGAACACAGCATAATGGCTGTCATATATACCGGTGTCATACCTGTAAGGCACACACAGTGCGCTGAGCCTGCAGCTACCAGGTGTGGTGTTTTCTGATCCAGACCTGCAACATTAGCACAAATATCTCATCAAATTTGTCAATCATCAGAACGTAAATCACTGTAAATCACTTAAGGCCTGAAAAAGTTGTGTCTTATGTATTTCTGCTCATTGCAGAGTTCCACTTACCTGGTACCAGACAGGGCACCTTAGAGCAGAGGTGCGATGGGATAGGGTGAGGACTGAGTGCTCTCTTAGCCAGACTGAAAAGACCAGTTCCCCATTGATACACGCAGCCTGAGTCTGAAGGCCAAACAGAAGATTAGAATCTGTTGACTGTCAAATGAAAACTTACTGAGGACAGTTTTTGGTGCTAACTTACCAGTAACAGCGAGTGAGTGTCTAAGTCCTGCTGCTACGCTCACCACTGGATCCTTCAGACACTAAGAACAAACAGCACAATGACATCTGTTTCAAAGAAACTGATCAAACTGATCATGACATGAAGTTGGTTTGTAACAGAACACTCAGAATTGATTATATAAAGGTACGACAAGCATTAGAGAGGCTTCCAAAGTTGTGGCTATATTGTGTTATTAAAGTAAGTAAAAGACACCCGTGCTTTGTGCTCACCTCAACAAACAGTAGATCTGCAGAGTGCCTGACTGTCGGTCCAACACCCAGTTGTCCAAATGCATTGGAGCCACATGCCAGTACTTGGCCACAATCTGTCAGTATGATGTAAAAATAACAGAAGTATTCATAAATAAAAAAAACACTGAAATATTCAACTTTTGTACGGGTGGAAGGTAGTTCCAGACTTTCTTTGTCATTCCTATTTCTATCATTACTCTGCTATGAATTCTGGGTAATTACACAAGCAGCTGTAATTACAAACTGCACATTGACATGAATGGTATTTACAAGTCAGAAACTGGTTATTACAGTAAATTCCATATGACATGAATGTGGCATAAATCTGTGGGTCTGTGAGGACTGCTCCAATTTTCACTTACTGTGTTTAATGCAATGTGGTTGCATTCTTTTATAGATCGATCAGTTAGAGCTATTTTACTCTGTGTTCGCACAAACTCCCCATTACTATCATCTTACTTATTTTAACTAACTTACTAAGTGTAAGTTATATATATATATATTTACATACAATTCATTTGTTCTTACATATCTTCATTTAGGTCCTGCTGTAAAATCCAAATGATTGCCTCAAGATTAATAAAATGTCATCCTATCACATACATCATCTCTGCCTTGAGGGAAATCCTTTTTCAACTCTCACAAAAATGGCTAATCCTTCTCAACCTAGTGTACATGAAAAACAGTACCACTTCCTGGTCTGAAATCGTGCTCACCAGTGAGAAGAAGAGTAAAATCCCAACCACAGGTCACATTTGTGACTGTCTGATTTAGGCTGGGGCAGAGTTGAAGAGTTGAGATGTCTGTATTGTGGCCAAGGCCCAGCTGGCCTCTGTTGTTCTGTCCGCACACAAACACCTCTCCATTCTCTGTCAAAAACAAAATACACCATAATGAAAACCATGTGTTTGTTTACTTAAATATACACACAGACAGTGCTCAAAAACTAAGTTAACAATTCACACATGAAAGAATTAAGTTCAGAAGTTTCTTGGAGAAAGCTGTAAAATGAGGGGAAAAAAAACATTGATTAAAAGACTATAGCCTGCAAACTATAACTGTGTTTAAACAAACACCTAGACGCATAAAATTACACTCCTTCTAGTGAGGAAAAAATGCCCTTAGATTGGGGGGGGGGTATTGGCAGCATTATTTGGAATCTGGTATAAAACATGTGATTTAAATTATGTATGTATGTATATAACATTTTTCCCAAAACTTGTAAATGTGTCTTAGTGCAACTCTTTTCTGTTTGACATACATTGGTGTCTTACAATCCTGAGGGATTGGCTGGCAGTACACGGAAATAAAACTAAAACAACTAACAAGCCAGTGTGGGAAAAAGTACTTTTACTAAGTAAAAGCAGCAATACCATCGTATAGAAATACTCTGTTAGAAGTAAAGTAGCAGTTCTGCAGTCAACATTTTACTTAAGTAAAAGAACAGAAGCAGAAGAATCAAAATACATTTAATGTACCACAAGTAAAAGTACTCATTATGCAGAATGGCCCATTTCAGAATAATGTATATTATATTACTGGGTTATATCTACTGATGCAATAATTTGTACATCACTTTAATATTGCTTTTAAAGGTTTGGCAAATTTTAACTACTTAATATACTCCTGGGTAGCTGGTGATTTTCCCCTTCTATCAATAAAGTCTTATTTTAACCTATAAAAATGCATCATCTTTTTATGCTGATTATATTTTGTATTATTAATATGAAACAGCAAAAACTCAGATTGTAGAATAAATGTGGTGGAGTAAAAACTATAACATCTTCCTCTTAATTGTAGAGGAGTAGAGGTATATGGTGCCAGAAAAATGGAAATACTTAAGTAAAGTAAAAGTACCTCAAAGTTGTAATTAAGCACCACAGTAAGTATCTTAAATAAACAGAGAAAATAATCAACGTTTGGCTCATCTGGCCAGTAGGGGGGGCACATGACCTCTTAAATGCTTCTTCAGACTTTGTTGACATGACTGAACCATGACTGAACACGTTAGGTAGCAGGTGGACAGAGGCTTGTATTTAAAATGAATGAATGAAGTTCCGTTTGGAAAACAAACCGTAACCTACCGGTGACAAACACAGAGTGACCCCCGCCGCCGCTCACAGTCCGGACTGCCCTGCTTTGTAAAGCAGCAGTGTCAGAGAGCCGGGGCGCTGACTGGTCCTCCACATGTCCCTGTCCCAGCTGCCCGTAGCTGTTCGCCCCCTGACATTAATGACATTAATCACTAACTGCAGGACACAGAGACGACACTGTTAACGCTCATTTAGCCGTTAACTAGATTTTAACGGCCGTTTGTTTTCGCTGCAATTGTAGCTAGCAATTGTAGCTAGTTCGCTAACTGTTTGGCTAACGTTAGCAAAAGTGCTACGGTAACGCTGCCAAAAAAGTGTAACTCTGCTACCGGTGAGTATTTGAAACCATTTAAATACATGGCCGGACACACAAACAACTTTAATATTTAAACATGTTAACGGTAAAGATAACGAACTTACCCAAGAGAGTAAACTTATCTCCGGCTGCGACTTGGTTTCCATGGAGTACTTAGCTACTAATAAGTTAGTCTAGTATGAATTACGACACTGTCGTGAAGCAAAATGCCCTTCTTTCCATAGTGTTAATAGTATTATTACTGGTTGATGAATAATTGACTGATGCTTTATGGATCAGCTTTATAGCCGTTATTAAGAACAACTTTTGGCTTGCCAGGTTGTGGAAAATCCACCTTCAGCATGACACTTGTTGATGATGTTGATGGTAGGATTTATTTAAATTGCTTTAGTTTTAGCTGGCTATATGAGTAGCAACTGGGTGTAGAAATGATTAGTTTTATTAGTCACATTATGTGCTATTTTGATCAGGTTTTTCCCTAAACTGGACAGAAAGACTGAGTGATAACATTCTGGAAGTGGGACATATTGAAAATTTCTGTCAGCCCTAACTTTAAATAAAACTGTTTAGAATGTCATACATCCAAAAATGAAAATTTCCACAGAGACAATCAATAATTCAATGTCCATGAACCAGCTTAAAATGTTACTCAGTGACACCATCAGTCAAGTCTTGATAGTATGTTGTCTAGTTTAGAGAGTTGTCTATCATTTCTGTTTCAGGGTAGATTATTTTAATAATACAATAAGGTGATCTGGCCCTCAGATCAAACAGATCATTATTCTTGCAACCCAAGATTATACAAACTACAACGTTAACATAATTATTATCATCGCTTTCAGGGTCTTTACTGTCTTCATTCTCCATCTCCAGGATCATAATGAGCATCTTTCTGAGCATCCAGCATCCAAATTACCACCATGATGACACCAAAAAGTGATAAATCAACAGGTAACAAACCACTGTCACACTGTGAAGACACAATGAACATTTTTGTTTATTTTTTTTAAATAGTTTGATACATAGTCTACTCATAATGTCTATATTTCTTTACAGTAGAAAAATAATGTTTTGATTTTAAGGAGTACTACAGTTATATTCACTTCAAGAGGACATATTCAAAATCATCACTGTAAAATAAAATAGGTCAGGGTACATGGGCCAAATCTGTCATAACCAGTAATGAAAACATTCTTATAACATCAGGTTTCACTTTCATAATTTCCCTCAACAGCACACAAAAGGAGCATGATACATACACCAAAAGAATACAAACAAGGTACATTTTATACATATGACTGAAGTGAGGAAGATTAAATGTGAAGAAGAAGAAGAATGAAATGAATTACAAAAAAATTCACATGATCATGTACAACAGCAGAGTTGACAATAGGAGGAGGAAACCACATTTGTGTTTGTAACAGCTGGGGATGCTTTTAAAGGATAAAAACTCACCATGAAAGCACATTAAGTGTTTGCAATACAGAAGCCAATTTAGCCAAGTACAACTGATGCAAAACAGTGTCTCAGGTAAAGCAGCTCTTTGGGTTTGTGCAATGTACTCATATCGGTGGCTAAACATACCTAATGCACCTCTGGAAACTGTATATGCCATACACCATGCAGTGGGGACAACAGAGCATTTTGCCAAAAGCAGTGCACATTCATTGTACTGACGAAGGGCAATACACGAGCAGTATCTCTACAGCAGTGCTGGGGGTGACACGGCGAGCATTGATGGACTTGTAAGGTGGTTAACTTCAACTGCAGTGTCGGCAGTCAGACACCCAGCTGCTTGTTCAGCCGGCTGAGGGCGTCACCGACAATGTCAAGCTCGTGTCGAAGTTCCTCCACGACGCTGTTGATACTGGGAGTGTCTTTTAGCACATCCACACTCTGGGTGTAAGGGTTGTATCGGACTGTGAAGGGACGCTTGATGGTCTTGGCAAACTCCCTGAAATGAGCAAAGTATAATCACTGAATAATATGTAGTAGATATAAAACAACGGTGGAGTTTATAGATTCATGCAAGGTGTATCATTATTGTAATGTGAAATTACTGAGCAACCAAGCTCACCTCATCTTCACTTTGGCCTCCTCAAAGCTGTCGGACACAAAGTAAACATCCTGAAATGTTGTGATGATGCATTCTTGCTTGGACGTAACTTTGGGGTCAAAAGGCATTATCCTTGCATTACCAGAGAGTGCATGCTGTAAGAGAGAAACATAATAACGATGTTGCCAATATTTCATGTAAACACAAGCCTTCATCTGGGTCATATGATTAAATGCAGATTAATCTGTATTTTGATGGTTCTACAAGACCAATAATGCAGTTCCTATATCAGTTGTCTTCCGCATTGGATTTATCACAAAAAAGAAAATGTAGTGACAACTCTGCCTGCTTAATCAGGTTTCAGCTGGTTTTACAAGGAGGGTGTTTTGGTTTTAAACAGCTGTTGAGGCACTCGTTTATATATATTGCATACACACATACTTATTTATAGTATATAAAATACCAATATATTTCATGGTGCATGATTATAGGATGCCATGCGCACTGGACACCTTGTTCAAATATATTTACCTTTAGCTCACTGATAGATGACAGCAGTCCTGCTCCATATGCTCGCAGCTGCCCTTCTTGTTTGCATAGGCCAAACTCCACCGTGAAGAAATAGCACTGTAACAGAGGAGTAGATAAAACAGAAACACTTATTTACACTTATTCTGGATTTACTGAATTTGATTTGATGGAGTCTGCCTGAATGAGTGTCACTCACTGTGGCCAGTTTCTGAACTGAATCATCGGAGGCCCCGAGTGAAGCGAGACCAATCTCCTGAGAAAACTGGGCGAAGCTGGGCTCTGCTAGCAGAGGGACATGACCCAGCAGCTCATGGCATGTGTCCCTAGATGATAAAAGACCACAGAATATTAGATCCAGTAACCTTATATGAGCATTAATACCCGTTTTCTGAATATAGCACTGTATATCACTCACGGCTCTGGAGTGTATAAGGGGTCAGAACTGTGCCGCACATACTGGGTACAGTGGAAAACACGGAAGGCCAAACCAGCAAGGAAGTCACGTGGGGACAGATAACCTGCCACAGGCCTGATAGTAAATCCAGTACGTTCTGAGAAGATAAGATGTATGAAACATTCATGTGAGTATTTACATTTACAAAGCTGAAAAAAATAATCAGTAATTTTCAATTTTGCATTTGAAGCAAAAGAGGAATGTTTTATCAAAGAAATTACCCCTGAGGAAGCGTGAGACATCTTCCAGCTGAGGGATGTTGTCCTCCCGACATTCACAGTATTTGGACAGCAGTGGCAAGTTCTTCAAGTATTCGCGACAGGCATGGGTGGGGTACAACTTGTTGAGCTCCCTGTACACAACACCCCAAGTCTTCACTTCCTCCTCTGTGAACTCAATACGAGGAACGGGATCCCCACTAGAACAAGACAACAAAAATCTCTCAGTATCAAGTAAGAACTTTGCCCATTTGCAAAATAACCATTTAAATATACAGCAGAACTTACTGTTTGTAGGCCATGGCAAGGTCTGCAAAGTACTTTCTCCTCTTCCGGTAGACATTGTCCTTGAAACCCTGACGGAGAGGAGCATAAAAAGATATGAGAGTGCTTCATATTAAAAGGATTCTGCATTTAATGCCTATACAGGTTTATTTGGACCTACATACCGGATGGTCAGCATCCAACTCAGAGCCGTACATCAGGACACGGTTTGCACACTTGTCCAAGTCTGAAATTTTCTTTGGGAACCAAGGTACATTATACATATCTGAGAGGAGAAGAAGAAGAAGAAGAAGAAGAAAAAAATAGTTGTTTACTGTTAATCAGGTTTATTTGGATACAGTATGTCTGCGGCATTTCATTCAGTGCTTTCCTACCTTCCTCGTGTAGACAGGAGTTATCTGGAGGCTCCATGTCCACAACGTTCACGTGTTTCCGAAGCAGCTGGATGATTTCATTCAGTTGTTCGTGGTTGCTATCGCAGTCCACGAATATCTCAAACTCAGAGTTGCGTCTTTTGGATTTTCTGGACTCTATGTGTACAAGGTTGACATGGTTTTCCTGCAAGAAACGAGAATAATTTGGTTATCATCTGTAAATTAACTTCACATATTTGACAGAAACAGTTAAGGATAGATATGAATAGATAGATAATGTAAACATTATATTATAAGATTGTGCATACTTGGAAGAGTTTGAGTGCCTTTACAAGTCCTCCCACTTCATTCTTGAGGGAAAAGATGATTGTTGCTCTCTCTTTTTCTGATGTATTCTTCTTTTCAGTGTTTTCCTCAATTTTTGTGAAGGTTGATTTGTTTATCTGAAAATAGTAATAAAGGACAGACACATTTTAATTTGTGTAATAGCAAATCATTCAACAACCAACAGTTGTTGTTGTCTCCTCTGATGGTCAAAGGAGATATCCAACTTTAATCAACTTTTTTTTAATGCATATGTAATTATCTTAATTCAGCTGAGGAAGTGTATTGAGATTCTACCCCTGTTGTTTGTATCAGACCCTAAAAGTAAAGAACTAATTACAAACAGAGGAATAAATTCATTTTAGAAATGTGGCACCAACATTTACAGTAGGGGGAAAACAGCTCTGTGCTGCATAGTTTCAGTAATCCCTCAAGATTGTAAACATTGTTTGAAAGATTTGCAGTGTTAGGTTCTAAAAATGACTGATACATGTGTCTGATATGAGTCCAGCTCACACAATACATTTCTTCCGCAACTGAAGCATAGCTCAGGACAGGTAATGACGTGAATGCACAACTTCTAATCACTTAAGAGCATCTAGCCATCCAAAAATCCTATGAACATATTATCTTATGAACATGCATTGCCCCTAACAACAAGTGAGCAGAGAGGATAAGAGTCACAGAGAAGAGCCAACCCTGGGAGCATAGGTATAATTCAGTCATCCTGAAATGAACCACGGGCTGTTTCTTTACATGCATATAGACAAAATAAGTAAAGCAGTGGATACAAGCAGAGGGCTGAGATTTGTTACCACCAGCCCTCATGTCCATTTCAGCACGTTGGACAGCTCTCACGTTGACGCTGGCATGTGCGCGGTTGCACACGCCAGGGGAAAATTCATGTAATCCTGCATCAGACTAACACGCCAACAGCACAGAAAAAACTCATCTCTTTCCACTGACTGAAACGCTTTCTGATTCATTTTAATTGTAGCATGTGATTCGCAACTACATTCGGTTATAGTTTGCTTTAGAAATGTAATGAGCTAAGAGTTATTAGTGGAGTGGGAGTAGAGCATCGGTTAAATACAGTTCAGTTACTTCCTACCATATTTCGCCCTTCCAGCATTGTGTAAACCGCGCGGCAGACCAGTTTTCGCTGGGCTCTAGTCGGTAGTATCCCTGAAAGCATTAGTGCATGGAGACTGGATCAGGACGCTCGCCGGGGTCAACTCTTTGCGTCTCGGTTTAACGAAGATGAACTTGTCTCTGTCTCAAAGAATCGCCTTACTGCAATCTCATTTAGACAGCGGGGAAGCCTATTATTAGCTCCCTGCATGTTGAAATCTTAGCAGACATTAGGCAGAGTTTAATCACTGCAGGCTTTAGGCTGCAAAGTGTGGAAGTTCCCCATCAATTAGCTTTTTTGTTTGTTTTCCCCTTTCTTGATGTCATTAATATGCACATATACACAGCTTTACATGTGTTTTTGATGTGCACATTAAAAAGGCATGGTTTTCACTGTTATTTATAGCAGCTTAATTCATGTTTTTCACATTTATTATTCACTTTTAGGTATGATCCAGTTTGTGGCCAACATTTGTTTGCGTGTCCTCACCAGAAAAGGCCTAAAAATGTATTAAAAAGTGTTAAGTCTTGGTTGAAGGTCACAGACACAGCCAGATTGGTTGCTAAAGCCTAAGAAATGTAGTCACAGTTTCTAATCTACAACATGTTGTCTTCGGCTTGATCCATGTTTTTCTTGTGTTGGTTTTTTTTCTGTATTTTCTAACATTCTGCAACCTTGAGATGGATCAGGAGTCTGCTACTGCATAGATAACTTGCTCAAAGTATCAAAATGCGCGCAGTTATTAATGTAATATATCGGTCTAAACTTTTAAGACAGTTTATCAAAACGTATCATTATCCTAGGGAGGAGCTTGTCTCCTGTCGCGGTGTTTAATGGAGGCTTCACTCTGCAGGTTGATCGGTTTATCTTTTTTTCTCTTCTGTCTTTTGCTATGGAAACCAGTGAAGGATGTTCAGATTGAGCAATAATGAGTCTTTCATTACATGAAATTCGGAGATATCCCATTTTTAACCCTCTTAACCCTTTGACGTAAATTACACTTATAACAAAACGGCTTAAATTAATCCGGCTGACGACAAAGTGAAGGCTTATTCATTAAGATGACCGGACCGAGCTCCCCACCACTGTCAAAAAAAAGTGGTGTTAAAATATCACACACACGAAAACCATGTGCACCTCGGTGGTTTAAATGCGACAGGATTACAGGACAAGACACTAAAAACAGGAGAAGACATCAGTGCTGCTGGCAGGTGCTTCAAAATAATAAAAAATACTTTTTTTTCTCCTTTTTTTTTCTTTTTACCGACGAAATTCTTACCTCATTGTTCAGCAGTTTTTCTTCAAAGCCAATGTTCATGGAGTCAAAAGATCTTCCTCTACGTGGTCCTTCGATTTTGTTTGAGTACATGTTCAAGTGCTGCTCGGGTTTTTTGCCTTTTTATGCAGCTCTTACTGGTGGTTTATCTAAATAACCTCCGCTATGTAAAGTAGGCTGTCTACCCCGGGAAGCAGGGCGCTTTGCTATTTAACCACAGAGAGAAAGAGGGGGGGGCAATAATCTCCCCCACAGCAGCAAATGGAAAAAGAGCAGCAGCGCCCACGTCATGAGGGAAAATTGTATCTTTTATTTCAGCTAAAGGCCTGAAACAGCGTCAATGAGATCAATCACAAAGTCTAGTTTTACTGAGAATAAAACAAACGATGAAACTGTTTTTATGATCACATACTTCAATGTGCTTGAGAAAATCCTAAATGCAGCACTTGTCAGAAAAAGATATAAACAGGAATTATTTTTATATTTTTACTCATCTGCAAGCATTTAAGAGCTAAAACTAAATATGGGGAATGTGTCATTATATTGAAAAAAAACTGAGTTCACTTTGGATGCAGACCTGAGGGTTCACCTTGGACTCAGACGTCCTCTTGTTGGCACAAGTATTTAATTCTTCTTGTTTGTTGACACCTTGAGACTAAGAAGAGGTCAAGGTTTAAGAGGATTCAGACATAGCCCACCTGCCTTCATTGTACTGTGATCCAAACATGCCCCCCTTTTCAAAATCCATTCCTCTGCACTGTAAGCACCTCTGGGTTCTCGTGCACATAACAGAAATAATCTGCGTGTTTTCCTTTCTTTAACACCATGAGCCTTTTAATAAGATCAAGACAATCAGTGGAAAAGGCGTCGGAGGCCTCTGCAAAGCAGAATCACGGTGAGAGAGCAGTGAACCTACGAGACCTCATTACTCTACACAGATAACACCACTGTTCTCTAAGCTTTAGTCACCTCTCAGATAGGACAGGTGAAATGTTACTTTCAGCTCCACACAGCTCTAATGCAGTGATAGCCTACATGTGGCTGATGCACATGCTGTTTGTCTCAGGTGGTCTTGGCCCGTGTCACTCGTGACATGGACAGGAGCTTTACGCAATTGAGGAGGCAGTGAAGGGAACTTCCTTTTCTCAGGAGCTGAACCCAGAGCTGCTCTCAGATATTGTGTTAGGCAGAGTAGTAGCAAGGTCAATCCTTAATTATCCGGCCATGTTTCAGAATGGTAAAGCAATGTAAAAAGAGATCGACTTAAAGGTATAATTCACCACTAATTGTGTAGGCGCCCGTCTGTTCTGGTGCTCTGTGTTGTCCATTAAAACACATCTGGCAACATTCATATTGACAGAGGAATTGGTGTTCTCCTGCTCAGTGACTACATGTATCAGTGTGTATTGCTCATAAAGTCACAGCAATAGAACAAACCCCCCCCCCCCCCCCACCCCCCCCCGCCCCCCCCCCCCCCCCCCCCCCCCCCCCCCCCCCCCCCCCAGCCCCCACCCACCCCTCAAGATCAGATCAGTGACCATGTTTACCTGGCTGTTAGCTTAAGCTCCTTATTATCTCCACCTATATAAGGCAACCATTTCTGCTTTAATGCACAAACAAATATAGATTACCTGAGCAACAAAACACAACTAATGTACATCTCCATGTTACCTCTGCTTAGAGCTGGTGGCAGCGTTAGTCACACTTAGCAATAATAACCACAGCAAACAAATTATATATGATCCTACAGCTGACCATAGAAACACACAGGCTGGGTTACAGAAACACTCAGTAGTGAGTGTCTTGTTTTTGAGGCCATTTTAATAGAAATTACAGCAGAAATAATTAATTGATCAGTGGATGAAAAGAAAATAATTTAATCGACAAACTACTTTGATAAATAATTAATTTCTTCAGCCCAAACAAAACACCAAACATTTCCTATTTGCAACATTTAAAATGTGATTTGCCACTTTTTTTTGCTATATGATTGTAAATTAGATATTATATTTTGGACTGTTTATCGGATGAATCAATCAAGTTGAAGATATCATCACTCTGGGAAATTGTGCTTATTTTTTACTTTTCTGATATTTTGCAGACAAATTTTTTTAAAATAATGATAATACAATTTTATTTATATAGTTCCTATTGTAACAGAGCTAAGGCGAAAATGCTCAACAAATAAAAAGACGCATAAAACCACTGAAACAATATAATGCTGAAAACTGAACTGAAAACAGGCAAGTATAGATAGTATTTTAACAAAGAAATTTTAAATGGTCTAAAACTGTAGAATTGTTAACTATTGGGGAAATACTTTTTATAAAAGATATTTGAATAAGGTTAGTGTTCTGATAGATAAGACCTGATGTGATCTGGCATTAGCTGCATTATCTCTGAAGAAAGTTTTACACTGTCTGCTGTCACACATCATTTCTGTCTCTGGCAACATTGAGAACAGCGACTAACACACTGAAACTGACTGTTGTATAATGGATTTGATTGGTTCTGGTGGGCAGCTGGAGCAACCTGCCAGCTGGACAGCATCGGATTCAGCCTAAACCTCTGATTCTCTACTATACATTTTCTCCATTTGGTTTATAAAACCAATGTGCTCTGATTCTGACATTTTATAAAACATAAAGTAGCTATTCCATATTGTCCTCAGCCTGTATAGAGGGAACTTGGCTATTCAAAACACATTTCTCTGACAGGAAAAGAAACAAACTGTCCTTGTAGTTCTGCAGCCATCCATTTACACCGGCACGCGTCAGTGAACGTCACAAGTAGTTAACCAGGCTGCAGCTGCCTCAAGCAAAACAAAGAGCATTGTGGACCTTATAGACATGTTAACTCTATGACTAATACACAGAAAAAGGTTGAATTTTCTTTCCCTAGAATAGCTATTGAGGCTTGCTTCTTTATTAAGAGGAAAGAAAAAGCAGGAAAAGGACAAAGCCTACTGAATGGTATGACCATGTCTTTGTTCAGGATTCAGTAATGAACTGTTCCTTTCATGAAGCCAAAACACTGATGTAGCCTCCTGCAGAGCAGGATCAATCACATCCAAATCTACTTATAAATACATTTTCACAGCATCACTTTCATGCTGCAGTTGCTGCGTCCATGTCTTTAATCTCCCCATGTCTTGACAGGTCCTGGATCAGATCTCCTTTATTTAATGTCATACTCAGAGGTTCATTAGATCTCATGATGCATCCAGTTTACAAATCATGCATTGTTTTTATCCATCTGGTGGTTTTTCAGCAGTGATCATGAATACACATACTCTAATATTATCTTTATACCAACTTATCTTTTTTATTTATTATTAACTGTGAGTTTAAACAGTTGGTACTGACTATAATAAATAAAGTGACGTGGCTCATAGTATCTCTGCCACTCAGAGGGTAATTGACACAGATGCCTTGAGATGCTTTAAGCCAAGGAGGACTTTGACAGGGGTCAGAGAGTGCAGCATGAATATGATGGCTTATTGTGGTTCACTCTCCTGGTGACCCAGCTGTGGATAGTGGTCTCTGGATAATGAGCTTCAAGGATGAGATAATATGACGCAACAAGTCATTAATAAACATTTTCCAGGTGGAAAATTTAAGTTATTCTCAACCTCAATAGTCCATCTACAACAGAGATATTCTTCCACATTAATTATACAAACTGTGCCAAATGTACTTAGTCAAAACACAAATTAGACAACATGTTGAAAAGGCACAAAGTGGAAATATTCTTTAAATATTTCTGTATATTCATCAAAATGCATGTGTACCATGAAATAATTTTTCCTTAGTTATAACTGAACTAAAATACTCAATTACACTAATATTGACCATTTGCAGCTCCACTTGAGGCACTTCATGCTCTATACTGGAGTACTTGATACATTTACACATCTCTATACTGAAACATGACCTACTTTTGAGGAAACCACCCATCGAAAGGCTGTTGATGGGCTGCCAGGCTAATCCAGGTGACCAAACTGTCTTTAATGCTCACATGAAATCTGTCAGGAATAAACAACATTGTTGTACAAGCTCTTATTTCTTGATCACTGTAGGTTTGTGAAGAGGAGATGTTATGTTGCAGATGTGTCCGAGTGTGTCAAAGCTGCACCATGGCCACTCTGTCCCAGTTCTGTTCACTTCAATCAGAGGGATTTACTCACAGTGTCTGAGCATCAAGCTGCAAGAGATCTCCCCAGCTAATCTCACCCATGGCACTAAGGAGCTGCCCAACATGAGCATTAGAATGTGTTAAACCTGCACTACAGCTCACTGGGCACATGGAAGATAAATTACACTAAAATACCACAACAACAATGTGCATTCCTACTGCATTCTCCACAGGGTGGTCAGACGTCAGTGTCTTTGATAGAGATCAGTGTCTTAATCAAAAACACCTGAGCAGATGCCATCTGTCAGGACTAAAATAACTAATTACATTCTCACCTGTTACTATGATTGAACATGTGTTCAAATGTTTTCAACTCAGTAATTTTACCTGTATTTAACAAAGGTAATAGTTGCACATCTGAACACATGGAGAAATCACAAGAAACACACCACAGTGGTCAGTTTTAATACTAACTATAAAAACAGAAAAGAATTTTAACAAATAAAGGGAATACTTTGTTTAGTAATATAAAGCTAGAAAATGATTTTGTAAATAAAGATGACACACAAAGACTGAGTTGGCTGTTCACCTGTGCAAAACTTTAGTCAGTTACTTGGAGAAAATCAGGAAAATGAGAAAAAAAGCCTTAACTTTTGGCTTGTAGCTTTCCTTCCTTCCTCTTCTGCTAAATATTTGCATCTAAGCAAATAGACAAACAGATAATGCTGCAATGGATGCCCATTTGGGATGGGCAAATGTTTGGCATGAGACTAAAATGAAAACTATTTAAACTGTACAACATGAAACTATATGAATATATAAAAAGTGACTTCAGTTTATTACTTAAATACATCCTATTCTCATCTATTGCAGAGTAAAGATTTTGTAGAGTTTTTCAGCATCAAATGTATGCGAACACTACAGTTAACATAGTGTAACCTTAATGCTCAATTTAATCCGTGATAGTAATTTAGATAACATCTGCTCAGCTGCATTTGTTTGCTAAAAAACTAAAAAGAAACATCAGTATACTGTAGTAGGTCTCTTTTTTTTTTGATTAACAGACTTAATCAGTATATTCATAGTGAACACTTATATTTTGCATTGAAAGATCTTATGTACATGTGTGTGTTTTACTCAATTCTTTTTATAGATTTTATATCTACTTGAGAAAAAAATCAGCAGAGTTTCAGTGGTTCTACTTCAGTAGGATGTTCAGGCAGCTTTTCCACATCTGACCAGTGTTATTTAAATTTCCAGAAAATTCAAGGTCTTCTAAGAGCACTTCATCAACACTGAATTCCAGTCTTTCACCTGATCCTGAGCCTTGTTTGAACAACTAACTAATCAGAACTGTGAATGGTCTGCTTACGTACACTTCCTGTGGCAGGACTACGTCTCTTTAATTAGCTCCAATTCTTTCATTGCAGAACAAACAGTAACATATGCCACTTGGTGACAGGCGTCAGTGTACACAAGGACAGGACAGGATAGAGCTGCGACCATAAACACCTGCCACATTCAAAATAGAAACGTTTTACATTATGCAAAAAAAAAAAAAAAAAGAATGATAGTGATTAAAAAAGGGTGGCTGAAAGTACTGATTAAACACTGATTTCGTTGGATTTGACACTAGATTAATTTGGAAATGTTTTTAGACATTTGCGTATAATGCTTTAGGTGGGTTATTAAAGTAAATTCTATCTCCAAATACCACATGATTTCTCAGATACTAATAATTAAAAGACAATTTACAAAAGCCACAACAGTTCTTGAAAACTGAATTTATTTACTAATATATTTAGTATAATTGTATGTATAATATATAGGATATATCATAGGTTGATGTCTGGCTAAAATGAAACATGGATACATTCACACTTAAAAATTTTACCACATTCATTCAGCTTACTCACACTTATGCAAAAACTAATGAATTCAGTCAGAAGTCGGGAGCTGTTGCTGCCATTGGTGATCAGAAATCTGAGCAGATCACGAGCAGAGACATATTGAGTTCCCCAGGGTTCAATTCTTGGGCCACTGTTAATAATAATAATGATAATAACTTTATTTATATAGCACCTTTCTTAACAAAGTTACAAAGGGCTTCACAAGAAAAAAGTAAAACCAGACAAAAGAAAAGTCCAAAGTACCTGGGTATAATATAAAAAATATCTCAATTCAACATTATGCAAAAAGATCTGACAGTAAGTGAAAAGAGGCAATAGAATATGTAAAAACAATAATTAGGGATGTTGTTGTTATTCACAGCCTGTACATGCTCCTTTTATAGGTCAAATCATGCATGACAATAATGTTGGTTATCACAG
Source organism: Seriola dumerili (assembly GCF_002260705.1). Lineage (NCBI taxonomy): Eukaryota > Metazoa > Chordata > Actinopteri > Carangiformes > Carangidae > Seriola > Seriola dumerili. Next base: position 400,407 of record NW_019174497.1, on the reverse strand, counting down.
CTACACAGACACACTTAACTTTTTTACAATGACTATGAATATGGCCCTTTAGACTCACTCTACCAATGTTTACACAAGGTAAATAGCTGGATGCAATTAAATTTCCTTGAATTAAATAAACACAAGATGGAAATAATGGTATTTGGCAAAATGGCGGAAAGAATGAAAGTTACTGCTTGGCTTGATTCCACAGTTATAAAGACAAAAACACAAATTATCCCAATAATCATCTTTGTGACACGTCAAAGCAATAACTAAAGCACAGGCAAAATTTAGTTTTAGTTGAAGTCATTCATGCCTTGATCACCAGCAAGATAGACTTTTCCATCAGTCTTTTGTCTGGTCTTCCATAAAAGACTGTTAGAGCATGTCAGCTCATTCAGAACACAGCTGTCAAAACACAAACCAGAGGAACTGAGCACAAAATAGTCCTGTTCTTCTATCTTCACTCGTGCTTCCAGTTAGCTGTAGAATAGATTTTAAAATGCTGCTGCTAGTTTATGAATCACTCAACAGTCTGAGACCAAAATACATTCATGATCGCCTTGAAGAATATAAACCCAGTAGGGTTTTTTAGATCTAAGAAGCAGTTAAAAACCTCAAATCAGAATGAAGCTGCTTTAAGCTACTATACTGCACAAAGATGAAAACAACTTCCTGATGATTTCAAACGCACCCCAACTACAGACACTTTCAAAACTAAATTGAATACTCTGCTGTTCTCCTTTGTTTTTGATTGACTGACTTCTCTTCTGTACTTTTATTTCCCTTGTTGCATTTGGGAAAATTTACAACGTAAACCTTAACTTTTTTTCAATTCTATTTCACTTAAGACTCATTTTATTCTATTTTAACTTATTTTATTCTGTTTTTTATTACTTATTGTTTTGAATGTTGTTTGAATGTTTTTCTTTGCATATAAAGCATGTTGAAACGTATGTGTTTGAGCTGCCTTGCTTTGTTTAAAAAAATTACTTTCCTTTTTCATTGTTGGTGTATAGACAAAAATTAATATTTTTTAATCCAAATTTTTTAATTGATTTGAGGATGTTCAGCCTAATTGTGAAACTGACACTGAGCATGCCTGGTGAAAGATTATTGTTGGGAATATACCTTTTATCCTCTGTATGAATTCACTTGTGTTGATAACATTGTGAGAGAAATATTATTGACATCGGTCGCACACGGTATAGCATAATTACAATACCCTAACAGATAAGCTAGTTGAAGCAGCAGAACCGACAGTTAAGGCAAATGCAAACATCAACGTCACCACATCACATCACCAATCTCCTTTGCGAGGAGGAAACGCCAATGTCTTTGATATTCGGGGATCACGAAGGGGAAAGTTTCATTGTGATTCTGTTGACAAGAGATAGAAAGCCCAGGGAACTCAGGAAATGAGCTGAAGGGGGCTTTGATTGCACCCAACAGCATCATGTGTCTTTATTAACACGCCTTGACCAGGTGGTTGTGAATAGGCCAGGCCTTGGAATCAAAGGAGAGGGAACGTGATGCTGCACACGCACGCATTCTTCATCCCTTCATTATCCCTCCTGCTCGCCCAGCAACAGGTACTACTCCAGTGTCAGGGCCATTTTACACACTCAGGAGGGCTTAATTCAGATGGTCCAGCCCTGACCACATTGTTATTTTTGTCATCCAAGAGAGATCAGTCTCGGCCTGACACAAAAATTATTCTTAGAAAATATGCTCAGTTCATGTCGAATGACGAATGACGAATGCCTTCAATCATGAGTCTCCTAATCCCTTTCACTGACGTATCCACAGAAAATACTTGTTCATCCCATTTGGTCACAGATTAAAGACTATTTGTTGTTGTAGAAAAGCTGTTTATTAGCCCAAACACTGACAGCCCACACATGTGAAAGGTAGTGTTATATTCTTTCTGTGTTACATAAGGACTTTGAACACATGAATTTTCACACAAATGAGAGACCAAAATAGAACACATTTCACTGTGAGGCAAAATGTCAAGTCATTTAAAAAAAATACAGCAAGTTAGTTTTGTGGGCAGAGGTAAACAGAAAAAGAAATAAATGACATCCAGCATCAGCATCAGACAGGCCTGACATGCCTCGGCGTCACTGATGTGTATAAAGCACCGGCCACACGAGCAACAGCCTGCTGCGTTAGGTTCATGGAGTCAGATCATATCAAGCTGCTGTGAAGCCTGGCAGACTGACAATGAAGTTTGGCAGGGCAGCAGGAAACATCTGGGCTTCACCCTGATCTCTATGACATGACTTGCCCGGGAGCGAGGCCTGAAGACAGAGCAGCCAGCAAAGTGCAAGTCACTGGCCACAAGCAATCTTGAAAGGCCAAGCATGATTACATCTACATCATTCTCGCCATTTACAACACAAACACAACATGACTCGCAGATCAAGGCACCGGCCACCATGTGCATCACGAGTCTAGTCAAGGTTCAGAATGGTCTCAAGATAGCAGGATTAAAAAGACAGTTTTTTTTTTTCCCATAGGTGGTGATCTCTGTCTCGCATACACTCTGACCATTTCAGGATTTCCATTAGAAAGAGTGTTCTACATATCAATCCAAGCTTTAATTAAAAAGCTGCTATATTCAGAGCCTTCGTAAGCTTGCTGGAAAATGCGCAGGCTGTCCTGCTCTTCTCCATGAGTGGGTGAAATGGTGCATTTGGAAACCAAATGAGTTCATTGTTGCCAGGCTAAAGCCTTTCATCTAATTTTATTGTCCTTAGCGAGTGACTGTCACCCTCTGGTAAACACTTGATGTTGTCATCAGCATTAGCACCATTACTCATATGCTTGGAAAGGTGACTCAGTATACATTCAAAGCAATTTAATTTGATACAGAAATGTATATTTTCATTGTATTAAAAAAAACTAGTGATTAATTAAAACAATATATACTTTGTGATGAAGGTATTTAATGTTTAAGAAATAAATATGGAAACATTTTGTTAAGTTTTGGTTAAAAATGCTGCAGTGAAGGCTTGTGTGTCAAATTTTCTGGAAACATGACTGACAGACATTTGCCTTCATGTAGTAGAGCCCAAAATGTAATTATCAAAGGTAGTGTATACTTCATTGAACTGTAAAATGTACACTACAGTAAGATCTTCATTGTACCAGTGTCTTATTTACATTTTGAAATAATAATAAAGAATAAATAATTAAAATAAAAAAGAGAACATGCTCACAGGTTAATGAATTTGGATGCCAATTGACTGCCTTCATATAAATGCTCTGTAATTTTACAGTGATATGTGCAAAGGTAGTCCGATGAAGGCCATTAATATCATTATTATTATTATTAATATTATTGTTATGGTTTTCTGTTGATTCTTTAGGTTGAAAAAGTGAAGCACCTCTCTAAAGACTGTTCTGCTGTTTGGCTGAGGCCTGTGCATCCAGCAATGATAAAAATGTTTGAGTAAAAATTACAAGCACATATTGTTTTCAATAAAAAGACATTATTTAATTAATACAAAAATAGCATTCTAAAAACAAGTAAAAACTTTAAAACATAAGCATAACTTGGTGTGACATCCGAGTCTTTCCGGTGGAAATGCAAATATTCTGACTTGTATCAGGATCTTTGGAGAGGAAATAAAGTCCACTATAAAAAGCAGTGGTGAGAGTCAGGATGAGTGCTGAACACTGATCTGCGTCTCAGTCAGGAAACTGTTTCCTCACCACGTCTGCCAGCTGGGGATCAGTCTCTGCCAACATGAGCTGCAGGTGCTGAAACTGCACAGGAGGAGGAAGGGTGGGGTGGAAACATGATGTTTATTTTCCACAGGAGCTGGTGGTGTATAGTAGCAGTCCATCACATGTCCTAAACTGACACAAGCTCTAAAAATAATCCTTTATGTGAACAATGGCATTACAGGCAATGGTTTGCACACGTGACCATTAAGCTACTACAGAGAAAATATGTGGTCAAGAAATTTGAAGAAAATTCAACATCAAAAGCAGCAATAAAGACAGTTATCCATCACAAGATACCAGAGTCTACGATGATATTTTAAAACTGTTTATTTTGTTTCACTAACAGTGGAGAAACCCAATGTTATTCCACTTAGAACTACTTGAAGGAGCTAAATTGTTTTCTAAAGCTAAATAAATTCTCTATTATTCCTTTTAGCAGAAACAAAAAAAATATTACAAAGTATAATTCGTTATTAGATAAGGAGTTTAAGATTGGCCAGCATTGAAATTACCAAGCACTTTACAATGGACTTTGATCTAATGAAAAGCAGAAAGGATATTAAAGCAATAGTTCAGGTTATTTGACGTGAGGTGAATGGGGTCAGCAGATAAAACATATTTTAGCCACTTCAAAAATGTCCACCGAAAAAAAGCTAACATCAGTTTAAGTGTACACTTTGAATATTTTCACTGCTTTATCTTGCTGTCAAACAGCCCACTCGTTTGGTACTAAATTTTCTCAACCGTTGAACCACCATATTACTCCACACAAGCAAACCTGCTGTATTAGTCACAGATCAGCTGTTTAAGTCAAAAAGAGTTAAGTGTATGTGCTTGGGAATACTGTAGTTAGACAGTGGGTGTTCTTTAGGTGGCTAAACAGGTTTTTTTCTGCTGACCCCCCGTCCCCTATCCAAACTGACAGTGCACTGATCCAAATGTACTACAGGTAATACACTAATTATGTATCTAAGTATCTCACATAACCCCATGACAAATAACCCAAATTATCACTTTAATATTGCACAACAAACTGTTACAAGTGGAGCTTGATTGTATTGTACCTTGGTTGACAATCTGTGTAAGGGATTATAGTATGTGCAAGGAAAAGAGGTAAAGCCTCACTCCTCATGCTGACATTAAAATTATATATCTTTCATTATATTTACTCCATAAATGTATGCAATGCATGTTTTTAATCTACTTAAACCGTTTGGACAAAATACTTACTGAAGTCTTAAAGTTGGGCAGTAAACTGCCAGCAGCTGTGAGACATGTCTTCTCTGTCAGAAAACCTTTATTGACCAAATCTGCCACAGTGTCCTATGAAGAAGGAAAAACACGATGGACACTTCAGTGACCTTAGAACAGAAAGTTCTGGTTCATATTGTTGCATTTTATCCTTAAACAGCTGTATTTAAGAATCTGAGTAAATAATATGATGCAACAGGAAAGTGAGCAGGGTGTTCCTTTGGTGGCATTACCTTGGTGATCTGATTGAAGATGTCAGCTAGAAACTCAGCTGTGATCTCTGCCAGGGTCTGGAGCTGTTCATCTTTTGTGCTTTCTTTGTTGGTACCATCATCTTTGCACTCACTGTGGTTCTGGAGCACCCGCAAAATGGTCGCTATAAGGGAGGGACCTGGAAACAACAGACAGAAGATATTTGCAGAATAACGGATTAAATTATTTATTAAAAGTAAGCACATTAAAAAGGAAAAGGAGGAAGGAGGAAACACTGCACCTTTTTACTGTCAAAAGCCTACTGTAAGTCTTTGTCAATACTGAGTCTGAGCAGGTATTCTTATTAAATTTGTATTGTATTCTTTTTTTAATATAAAACTAAAACACTATAGGACATACTAGTGTTCACTGGTGTTTTGTTCAATGTCCACATAGAAAAGAGCTGTGACTGTTTTGGACAGTCTCTCTTCCCACTGTGAGAGAAATGCACTAGTTTGAATGCAGTTTCCAGCGAAAAGCAGCAGCTGTGTGTGAACTGCACAGACAAAACAATCCCTTCAGTTTTGGGGGATTTGGATGTTTTTGTTGGCCAGTAACCACTTCAAACAAGGAAACAACTTGGAAACAACAACATTCACGTGGCGCATTTAGAAATATCAGTGTAGCTGCTCAGAAAAAAAAAAGTATATACGTTTTCAACTTTTCACTTGAATATCCATAGTTTTCCTAAAAACTATGACCACCTAACTCAGTACTTATCCACTATAAAGCATATTTTTTCAGTGATTGCTCTAGCAGAAACTTGGCTCAATGAGGATATAGCATGTCTTTATCCGATGTCACAATTCATTTCTGTTCATTCTTGCAGGGAGAGCAGAATAAGAGGTGGAGTCTCAATTTATTTACAAAACCACTTAGTCTTAATTTAGATAAGTCTGATGTAGAGTCACTGTTCATCAAAACTAAAAGTATAACTGAATGTACCTATAGACCACCTGATTCTGTCATCAGCACTTTCACAGATGCCCTCTACTGTACCCTGGGAATTATATGTAAGGAAGGGAAGATGTGTGTGTTACTTGGCAATTTCAATATCAACCTCCACAAAGATGAAAGAATTGTCATCTACTGTTGATTTTCTTAACACACTTTCTTCAACTTATTTTTATCCCGGGATTCATACACACTACAATAACAAGCTCATCTGCTACGCTCATTGACAACATATCAATTAATTATCTAGATTACAATATTACTGCAGGATTATTGTTGACTGATACTTCTGATCATCTTCCTGTATTCCAGTTGATTCAGACCAGGGCCAATAAGCACAGCAAATCTAAATACTCCACAAGAGATCACAAGAATTTTAATGATACTGGTGAGCTGATTTAATTACAGGTAAATTTTCCTCACTTTGTAATTTTGAGCCAGCCACTGCTAAAGAAATACTTATCATTATTATCAAGTATCATTATGAAGTTAAAGGATTCTGCAGAGGGACCCGATGGACTCAGAACTAACTCGATAAAAGAAATTGTTAATTCAGTCATTGATCCTCTTACCCATATTTTCTCCTTATCCATGATCTCAAGGTGACCATGATACTTTTACAAATTATCGTCCAATCTGATCTGACATTCACTTATTCATTGAGGTGCTCAAAGGATTTTCATTTACCTTATTGTCATACTTCCAATGATACATTTTTCATCAAATTTAGAGGTCCTCATCTTTGGAATTCACTAAGCACAACTTTGAAGTCGTCATCTTCTTTAATAACTTTTAAAAACTTTTTTTTTTTTAAATCCTTTATCTAAATAGAATTTTGTGTGACTGGGTATGTATTACATCTCTCGCACATTTAAAGTATTCAAACTTCTGTCTTGATTCATCATAATTATCATTATTATTATTATTATTTTAGATGTTTTTATATCTTTTTTACTCTACTTCTATTTGATGTTGTATTGCTTTATGTAATATGTTTTTACTGACTGGTTGAAATGAAGGGTGAAGACTTTGTAAAGCCCACTGGGCTCCCTTCTTCTCCTGCACAATTTATATATCTTTTTACTGTGTAACGCCTCACTGTAACTTCTGTGCAAATAAACTAAACTAAACTAAGCCGTTAGAAAACTTACTTGTGTCACTTTTGCTGGGCCATTGCTCCTGGCAACTATAAAGAGCCTGAAGCACAGAAAACGCCTGAACCAAAATGCTCTTCTGCTCTTGCAGGACAACTGGAGGATCATTTGGCTGGCAAAGGTCCTCACATACCACCCCACAAACAAAGTCCCATATTGCTTTGCCAGGTCCATCAGGGGCCGCTAGAAGAAACAATAAAACAATGTCTTATCTGTTAAGAGTTCACTGATTGAGTCAACAACTCCAGTGAACACGTTTAATTTCTGAGATGGAAAGCCAGCAGCTGAACTCAGTATGATGATCAGTCTTACCAAATACCTGAATGCCCTCATCTATGGTGGTGAGGAGTTGGAGGGCATGAAGGTAAACCTCTAAGCCATTCGGACTCTCTTGTCTGCGAAAACAATTTAATATTATTGAATGCTAAGGGTCAACTACATCATCAACATCATGTATTTAGTATAAACTCTGCTGTATCACACAAATAATGAATAATGTATCTGTTTTATGAGGGAACAATAAAAAACAAACTACTGGTGCATTGCATTAATATATATACAAATATAAAAAAGAGAGGAGGCAGTACCAGAAGGTGTGTTCAAAATCATAGACAGAATTAATCTGTACTTGCATAGTTGGTGCCTTGAATTCTAAAACTTCTATATCAAATTTGATATCAAGTGATGTGACTGGCTGTCGTATTCACAAATTCCCTGCAGTTTATACACATAAACTCATTAAACTGGTTCATTTTTTTTTTTTATACCTGTAAAACTTTTTTATTCCCACTGAAAATAAACATGAGCATGAAATAACAACTAACATTCTCCTGAATTAAAATTTCAGATTCCCACCTAAGCTGCTTGGCTGCCTCAAGAAGGCATGAGGCCACGTCTAGACAGCTTTCACCATTATCCTCCTCCTCCTCACTTGGCTGAGCTGTGATCCAACTCTTCATCAGCTCTTCGTCAAGATCAAACAGTTTGTCAACCAGCTCTCCAACCTTCTCAAGCAGGTCCGCTGGGAAAACACACACAGTATCTACTGATAATAACCATTTTAGAAAGCAGACAAAAGGTTACAAATAGTTAAGATAAACAGCTTACAGGGATTTTGAGTCAATGTAATTCATCTTGGTATGTCAACAAAATATTCTTTTTTTTTTTATCCACAAGTAAAATTTCATAAGCTCTTTATATAGAAAGGAATGAGTAAAAACAAAGTACTGTTGGTAGAACTGCACATGATGAAACAGAGGCTGGAGTGCACAGACGTCTGCTGTCGTATTCGCTGAAGCCACAGGGAACTAACATCTTTCTGAGAGACACAGGTCAGCAGCAATCTGCAAACATCAGAAAAGGTTAATACTTCTCTCGCAGTCTCTCTGTCTCACGTCTACAGAAAATGCAGATATCACCTGCTTGTTTCCAGAAGCGTTGGAGGATCTGTATCTCCGAGAAGAAGCAACAGCACAGCGCTGTGGACACACGGGGAGTTGCAATAAGTTGAATGAATTGCAGTAGGACAATTACAGATGATGACTTCCACTCACCCTAAATCTTGATTTTGGCTGAGAGTCAGACAAGTGTCAGGAAAACAAGCAATGTTTCCAAGGATTCCCACACAAATTTCCTATAGAAGCACAAGAAAAACCTATGACCTGCCATTGGAAAAAGGGTTATATTTTGACACAGAATGCATATAAAGAAAAGGACTTCACTCACAGTGAGACGTGGACAATGAGATTTGGCTATCACCCCCAGAAGGATATCTGTAGCTTTGAATTCCTGCAGAAAACCAGCCACATCCTGAAAAAATAGTTACATTACTAAATATATGAACCTTTCCATGATTCACTGTTCACTCCATTTAGACTCATGAGGGTAAGATAAATAACAGACACACCCGTCAGTATATACAGGTAGACAGTATGGCAAACTACATTCTCCCAAATTATCATGATGTTAAATCAACTTCTCTAAAACAGTTTCAATAGAAGAATATTATAACCTTCATGAAGGGAGGATTTGTTGTAGGACTGTCTATTAGACTGCATCACTTTTAGCTAGGTGTACCTAATAAACTGCCAACTAAGTGTATCGTTTTAATTCACTGGTAATATTTTATGAAGCAACATATTTCATCACTTGTGGCTAAATTCCCCTGATGAAGAAAATAATTTGTAACCAAAGAATGTGATGCCTATGGGACAAAGATAAAGAACTCTACCTTATCCATTGCCATATCCCAGACTCTACACAGATCTTCCTCATCATCATCAGGGAGCTGCATTTGACCTTCAGAGTCCTTCTCTGCATGCTCTGTGACCATCTACAAGACACGACCATTTTACAAACATTAAGACACCTTATCTATAAAGGGCAGTGTGCATCAGAGAGACGGCACAGAGGGACAATGTGTAACACAGTGGGGATGGGTCCATCAGTCATATCAACTGTGATTGAAAGATTTTACATTGCAAATGATTTGATCTGTAGTCTCTAAATTGGCTGATCAGAAAAGCCTGTTGTCAAATGGTTCTAGAAAATAAATGCAACACAAATTGTGTTGTCATGGATCAGGTAGTGACACTGGCAACAACAATGTTGTCCCTGTTTGGAATGAGCATACTCTAGCATCTTTTCCAGACAAATTCAGATTAAGATTAGTTGCTATTTTCTACTGAGCCCATGAATTACTGCTTCATATTTGACAATATATTTGACAATAACAATAACAGCCTGCCTACATGGATGAGACGAGTCAGGGTGCTGAAAAGCCAGTGCTTGCTGTAGACAGTGTCTCCAATGGCATCCAAATCTTCGTCCTCCTCTCCATCAGCCGTTTCTGGGGGTGGCGATGGGTTACGGTCCATTACAGGGGACTGTATTCCAGTTGGAGATGTCAAGCTATCGTTCTCCACCTCCTCTGCACCATCAACACTGCAGTCTGGTAGGGAAAAAAACAGTGATATGAATTAGAGTTGGGGAATAAGATTAAACCACCATGTGACAGAGATTCATCAGCAAATACAGATTTTGTTTCTACTAAGGTGACTAATATCTCAAGATATCTCAAGATATTGAGATGCCTGACAGATATTGAGAAGAGGTTTAAATTATTCTCTGAATGTCAGGATTTATACTTAGTTGCCAGTTTAAGTTTATTATTTACACCTAAACACATCTAAAACTAATGCCACTTAATAGAATATCCTTGCAATAAGTATTTCCTTCATTAAATCTTTAATTCTAAAGTTTAATTGCAGCAGTTTTAATTGCAATGTTGATTCAACTTCATTATCATTTCGGAGTTTATACCTATACTAGTGCTGTTGAATTGTATATGTTGGGTACTGAAAAGTCTTTATATTCTGTCCACCCTATTAATTCACTGGTGGAAGAAGTACTCAAATCTTTTACTCAAGTAAAAGTACTGATGCAACAGTGTAGAAATACTCTGTTTCTCTGTCTGCATTTAAAGTACCAACGTTGTAACATCTAAATGAACTTAGGAAAGTACCAGTTACCAGTACCAAAAGTAATCTTTTGCATTTATAATCTAAATCTGCCAAGTAACTAGTTACTAAAGCTGTCAAGTAAAATACGTTGCTACCTCAAAATGGCACTGAAGTACAGTCCTGGAGGTCTGTAGGTCTGTCCTTGGTCACTTTAGCATTTATTTTGGCTTCCAATTACTTTCAATTCAACAATTTAGCTAGCAGATGCAAATGTCGCTGTTATCGGTAGGTAATTGTCTAGCTGTCATATTCATAAACGTCTTGTCAACTCACCCATAGCGACCGCCCTCTGCAAACGTAACTAGCTGGTAAATACTTAAACCAATATAGTCGTGTTTAGTTTATCAAAGCACAAGACGTTTCAAACAGCCTCCATTTGACTTGAATCACTAACTGCGCATGCGTTAAAGCTGTACGTACTTCCTTTTGTGGTCGACCACCTCAGGGTTTAAAATATTACTGCTGCCTCCTACAGGGCGCAGGGGGAATGACAGGGTATCGAGGCTATTGAGGTGTGGCTGGAGGGAGGATGAAGCATGTACTGTAGGCTGCATGTACCTTTTTTCATTAGCCCTAATCCAGAGCTGTGTGCTGTCTTGAGTTTAGTGCTCATAAAGTTCACTATAACCTCACTGCAGTGATTGTAAAGTTTTAGTGACTCATCAGCACTGGTTCAAAGTCACACAATACATTTACAAATACTGTACTTGAGTGCCATTTTTAGGTAGCCTACATGTACTTTACTTGAGTATTATGTTTCCATTTTCTGTTATTTTACACTTGTACTCCATTACATGTCAGAGTGATTTATATGATAATTGTGTTCCCCTTTCTGATAAGGCATCAAGGGGTTTGTGAGCTGTAATAAATGGCTTTATTAATATTTGACAAATCATTCACCAAGGCTTTAGGAACCGTTTCTGTTTGTCTGTATGTGGGATTCCAATGGGGCCAATGGGTGTCAATATTCTGGGGCAGACAATATAGGTAGGACCCTTTCATTGAGGGACAGGTGTTGTTAGACGGAGAGGGCATATAGTTTTTTGACCGCAACATTGTGTTACGTCACGCCAGGTATCCTGCATTTATAGATTAAAATATCATGTCGTTGGGATGTTTATGGGCACTGCTTGACGGAATCCTGTGTGTGTTTTATGGACTACAACGGTGAAAATAAACTTTGCATCATAAACAATAATAGGGAAAATTGAACGATATTTCTACTATACATCAGCACGTCACGTCTATGCAGCCCCACAGCGACTTAAAGTTTTAGCCTTAGCCACTATTAAAGCATTAATAGGAAAAACATCTGGGTTAGCAGTTTGTGGAAATCATCCTATAGCATGACACTCTGACACTTCGAGCTCTTTCATTCATTATACGGAAAGGGCTGCGGGACATCTGGACCAACATCTTTTTTATTAGCTGCAAACTTATTGTGATATACGCATTTATTATCTTATACATAGACTTTGGCTAGCTGTTGATATGTATGCAAAACTTAAAATTGTACAAATATAGAGTCAATACAGTAAAATGTAAAACAAGGTTTGCAGTTATAAATGTTCGTATTACATTAATAAAGGGCCTTGGTTTTCCCGATTTCTAATGAGGCATTAGCAGTAGTGATTGACCTGCAGTTGTAAATATTAATAAATCATGTGCTCTAAAATCAAGTCTGCAGCTGTACAAGTTAATAAGCTGTTTACGAATGGATTTTGATCCAGATGTCCTCCAGGTCTTTTCCAGAGGTACAGTATAGGCAGTCCAACAGCCCATTGGAGAGGTCTCCTCAATGAATTAAAGAGCTAAAAGGACAAAAGTGTCACAGTCTTGCAGCCCAAAATATGTTCTTATTAATGAAATATAAATATAAGTAATCTATAAAGTATAACTAAATGATATATTAACCGTCAATAAAAACCATTATTTACAGCATATAAATCCTTTATAAATGGTGCCTTACAAGGAAGTGCTACAGATAAATTTAATCACTTATACCTTACAGATCCTGATTAATAATTGGCCAATAATCAATTAATTGTTAAGGAATGTTTGAAGCAAAAAAGTTGAAAATCCACTGGTTATATCTTCTAATAGTGAACATTTACAGTAAACAGAATCTCTTTAGATGGTTGATTGGGCAAAACAAGATGTCTTCAAGTCAAGTCAAAGAAGACGTGCTTTGTCTGTTTGGTTTTGTGTGTCATTAACAGCACAGTCAGTGTCGCCTTTACATACTTTCATGCAAACAGAAAACTTGGCTCTGGCACAAAGCAAACACAAAAGCTTGTTCTGGCTGAGCCTTGGCACGATTAAATGTAGCTGGAGTTGGAAAACATGAAACATGTTTCAGTTGCATCTACTTTTTTACTTGAGAGTAAAGGTTATAAAAAACAAACCAATGGGTATTTTGTTTCATCACTGTTTTGGAGAGCCTGCCAAGTACTAGTTTGAGGGCGTTACGGAAAGTCCAGTAAAGTGCAAAAAAAAAAAAAAATTATGTTGGTTGGTGGAGACATGAAACCTAAATTTAACAAGAATCTCTTTCACTCTACATCACAAGATTCCCTCTCCAGCACACAGATCTCTTCCTGTGAATAAAATCCTAACTTTCTTGTAACTAAAATTCTCATTTTCATTCTCAACTCTTGAGTACATTTTATTTTACATTACAATCGACTGTAGTAAATGTAGTAGTAAATTTTAGAAACACTACAAAGCCTGCATACATTTTAAATAAAATTACTGCTTAAAAACTTCACTGAATGTAGAAAAAAATACTGCAGCAAAATCATGTATTTATACTCTTCTTTTTGTTGTTCAGTATTAAGTGTCAGTTCAGTCTGTTTTAATGTAAGTTTGAATGTTAAACAGTATTATTTCAACATGTATTACAAAATGATGAATGTTCCCTCCACTAATCAGAACTGTCTTCAGGTAATTTAGCATCAGCACTGTCCGACCAGATTCAACACAGATACATGCTGTCAGACTGCAATATACATTTTACTCATTACGCAGCTGTCCTCTGGGAGTGGTGCTGTTTGCACTTGGAGGAGCTGCCACTACAATCGAGAACATGCAGAATAACATCTTATGTATTTGCAAGTTATAACCAAGGGTAAAAAAAAATGAACAAACAGCTTTTGTAAAACTGAATGTGTAAGATGGGATGTAAAAGATCAATTCACCAGCTGGAGTAATTAATATGCTCTTGAACTGTATAACAGCCAGATACAGATACAGATAGAGGCAGAGCACAACCATATTCCCATGACTTTGTTTGAGAGTTGGAGAGTTTGCCATTTAATATGATGCCAAGTTTTATGAGACACTGCAGGTAGGATGATTGCAATCAAGGATGTGGGCCTGATAATCAGCAGCACATCCTGTCATTCATAATCCTGATGCAATTTAGATGAAACAGTGCATTGTCTTACCACATTAAAACAAATATTAACAGACGCCCTGGTAAAGTTCAGTTGTTGAAGCCCTTGTTGCATCTCCATCTCTCTCTTTCCCCTCGTTCCCTGTCATTTCAATACTGTAGCCCACCATGTACTACTATCAAATAAAGGCACAAATGCCAAAAAAATACCCCAGAAAACTAAAACTAAAACTAAAACTACATTAAACATATACACAACGCAAACAAACTCAATTTCATTATCCTTGTATCTTGTCAACTGATGTCATCAGTGATCATGGGTCAATCAGTCCATGAAGTTACGGGCCCTCTCTGTGTCCCTTTCATTTTTAAGAGACAGCTGATGAAAAAGAGAATATTTCAACACCTCACTTTGTCCTGCTGTATATTCTGACACATGCTAACTAATGGGTTACAATTAAGTTTCATCCCTAAAATCTCTAATAACCAGTGTCTAAGTCAAACCAAATCTTCCTTAATTTTACAACAGTTCTGGAAAGCATTAATGAATGAATCCATAGTCCCAGTTTTCAGTTCTCTGATATGCCACTGCCATATTTATGAATTCTATCTCACACAAAACACATTTGATACATTATCTTACATTGGATTGGCCTAACTGCAAATTTTTATTACATTTTTGTTTAATCCCAACATTCCCTCCATTTTAAACTAACATTATATTTCTGCAAGAATATACCAGTTTATATTATAGAATATAGTTAACTAAAAAATGTCAAAAATGAAATGTTTTTATCAAGCACATCTTTATTTTTCAAAGAATGCCTTGTAAACAAGAAAAGTTATGGAGCCTGTACATTCAGTTCTGGTAGTTTACTTTGTGTGTATTCTTGAGAACTAACAAACACATTGAATGCTTTTCCTTTCTCATGAAACATTTTTGATGCAGATATTTTTTTTAAAATAATTAAT
This sequence comes from Seriola dumerili, assembly GCF_002260705.1. Classification (NCBI taxonomy): domain Eukaryota; kingdom Metazoa; phylum Chordata; class Actinopteri; order Carangiformes; family Carangidae; genus Seriola; species Seriola dumerili. Next base: position 385,192 of record NW_019174497.1, on the reverse strand, counting down.
AACATCCATGTTTGCATGTACAGTTGCAGTTGGAAGTTTATATACACCTATGCTGAAGTCATTAAAACAATTTTTTTTAATCACTCCACAGATTTCATGTTATCAAGGCTAAATAACATAAGTTAGTTAAGAGTTAATTGGAGGTGTATCTGTCCTAAGTCCCTCTTTGCTTGACATCATGGGAAAATCAAAAGAAATAAGATGAGATGAAAAAGATATGGACCTCCACAAGTCTGGTTGGGAGTAGTTTCCAAATACCTGAAGGGTCCATGTTCATCTGTATAAACAACAGTACACAAGCACCATGGGACCATGCAAGTGTCATACCACTCAGGAAGGAGACATGTTCTGAATTCAGAGATTAATTTACTTTGGTGCAAATGAATCCCAGAACAACAACAAAGGACCTTGTGAAGATGCTGCAGGAATCAGATACGAAAATATCTCTATCCACAGTAAAACGACAAGGGGACAACAATTTTACTTTCTAGAGAAATGGCCCGTTGTTTCATCAAACAAAAATTAACTTCTTGAAAAAAGGGTGAATAACACCATCCCAACTGTGAAGCATGGGGCTGGAAGCATCATTTTGTGGGGGTCCTTTGCTGCAGGAGGGACTGATGCACTTTACAAAACAGATGGCATCATGAGGAAGACATCATCTTAAGACATCAGCCAGGAAGTTGAAGCTTGGTCGCAAATAGGTCTTCCAAAATGACAATGACCCCAAGCACACTTCAGATGGTGTGGTAAATCTGGCTTAAGGACAACAAAGTCAAGGTATTGGTAGTGGCCATCACAAAATTCTGACTTCAATCCAATTGAAAATTTGTGTGCACAACCGAAAAGCACACAAATTCATGTGTAAGTAAGGATGCCTACAACCCTGACTCAGTGACACAAACTCTGTCAGGAGGAATGGGCTGAGATTCCAGCAACTTATTTTCAGAAGCTAGAGGAAAGCTGCACAAGACGTTTGACCCAAGTTAAACACTTAAAAGGCAATGCTACCAAATACTAACAAAGTGTATGTAAACCTCTGACACGCTGGGAATGCAATGAAAGAAATAAAAGCTGAAATAAATCATTCTCTCTATAATTATTCTAAAATGCCACGTTCTTAAAATGAAACAGTGATAACCTACTTAAGACAGGTAATGTTTATTAGGATCAAATGTCACTGTGCAAATGTATTTGGCCAAGGTGTATGTAAACTTCTGACTTCTACTGTCTTCTTTCCTGGTTTTGCTGGTGCATTGCCATCATTTTTGCAAATAGTGTGACTGTGAGCAGGAACATGTGTTGTGTCATATCCGTGCTCACATCCTCACATGTGGGTGTAAAATTCAAACAAAACAGATCCCTGTGATAAAAAAAATATTGCTTCATAACTACCAGTGGTCAAAAATACAAAGGTTACCTTTAATGTGCTTCACAGTAGCTTTATTATAATATTATGGAGAATTGTGGCTAAATAAAATATGGCTACTATTTAAATTGGGTAAAAATTTGTTCTAATAGCAAACAAATTGGTGATCAGTAGTGTATAGGTCTGTCAGTCGAGCCCTGATACCTCACCTGGTGATAATTATTCAATATATCAGTTTTATTTCTAATGGACCCTGTAGCATTATATAATCTGAAAGGTCACAGATTTAGGTATAACACTGGCTTCAGTGTCCATCCTGAGATCAAGTAGTCTGAAGAATAAAGACTGTTCCCCAAAATCAATATAGTTACAAGAGACATGCAAACACGTATAACCTAATATGCCTTCACATTGAATTCATGAGGTTGTATTTGAGGTTCAAATTACAGGACTGCTCATTAATTTGCAACATTGTCTATAAAAGGACAGAGGAATACAATACAGAAAAATCTGTGCTGGTAAACAAATCTTTTATCTGCCTCCAATATACAGCATGGTAATATTGTCAAACCATGCCCTGAATGAAATCTCGATGAAAGGTGATTTAAAAAAGCAACATCCTTAGTGGAAACACTGATTCCTTGTATCTAAAAAAAAAATACATTTAACATTGTAGATTGATTGAGTTTGTTAATGATCCACCTGCCTATCAATTGCAAAGCAGATGGCAGATAGGGTGACGTAGGTTGTGTTTAAGGCAGCATCATTAGGTGACTCTTACACTAATGTCATTGTCTCTCATCAGATCTCAACTTTCCTTTTAGTTATATAGCTTTGTCAATATTGTCCTTGTGCCTAAGTTCATTTATGCTCATTAAAAAGTCAATTATTACAATTTTATCTAATTTTGTTAGTTGTCCTTAGGGTCAAAAATGACCCGCCTTCACTAAACTCCTAAAATGCTTTCAAGAAATGTTTATTTTGTGTTTGAAATTGTTTGAACTTGAGTCATGTATGGGATCATGGAAAGTTGATGCTGCACCTGCACAAGAAAGTTTTAGTTCTGTGTAAGATCAATCAGTAGCACACATAAACTCAATTGCTTGTGTGTCTGTGGTTCTGTGTAACTGACTCTGTGACTGTGATTCTAACTGCCAGGATAAAAATGACCCTAAGACAATTTTTGTACCCTGGTGGTGTACAGCTTACATAGAAATAGGAATAAATGTGATTTTTTAACTTTTTCTAATGTTGGATTCACTCTAGGAAGAGTAATAAAATTTCAAGTTAAAAAATTTTTAGGGAGTTTCCCTAACAAAGGTTCATATGTAATTTGGCACCTGTGACATATGTGGTAAGCCTTGGACATCCTTTCAGCACATATTTGTCTATGGAATAACACCAAGAAGAAAATGGGAGGGGTCAAAATATATGCAATCTGAATATAAAGGGCCATTGAGTGCTGTCTGACTATTACCTCCTTTGGTGACATCAAGCCCACAGTGGCAACAATGGGGTGGAGACGTGTGTCGCTGTGTTTCCTTGCTTTGTCTGTTGCCATTGTCACTGATGTTCAAGCCAGACTGGGTAAGATGCTTTTCAGGACTGTGTGAATGGATTGTTGTGATTAATTTACACATACTGTATAAATGTACTCGAACTGCTTTCTATACTTTTTTCTCTCTTTTTTTTAATTTTATTTTTATTTTTCTCAGTTCGCAACCATGTCAACAGCATCTGCAGCACATGGGGCAGGGGGCACTTCAAGACATTCGATGGCAATGTATACCAGTTCCCTGGTATGTGTGAGTACAACCTGGCCTCCGACTGTCACGAGACCTACCAGGAGTTCTCTGTGCACATAAGGAGGAAAGAGGAAGGTGGAAACCCTATAGTCAGTTATGTGGTGGTCACCATCAATGACCTCTCATTCCACCTCAGCAAGAATCTGGTCAATGTGAATGACCAGCTGTAAGTAAAAGACCTGTGAAACTAGCTCTGCTTCTCTCTTCTGATGTGTTCATGATAATGTTATTAAAAAAAAAAAAACATTCTCTGTTTCCAAGGGTCAAATTGCCATTCTATCAAGGAGGGGTACAAGTGGAAAAAAATGCTGTTTACATCAAGCTCCAGTCCAGCGTCGGCCTCACAGTCATGTGGTACCTTGGTGATTCAGTCATGGTAAAAACTTAAGATAATGGATTTTATATTCACACTCCAGGTCTGCTCAAAACACATTGTTGTGTCATGTAAAGAACATTAGAGCTCTCAGATACACCAGGCAGAAATCTATCCACACAGCTCTCCTTCAAGCATCTTATATGATTCACACACTTTAAGGAGCGAATTGTAACACAAATGCAATTAATGATGATTGGACCACGTCTTTCTTTTATTATTATGGGACGGACCGACCCCTGGAGATACAGATATATTTCCAAAGGTTTCTGGGAAGATATTAAATACACAGACAGTCCGTCAGTCAGTTTTCTTTCTTGATTCAGTTATTTTTGACAAACAGGGCATTTGCTCACACTATGATAACATAAAACCAATCACAATAACTATTCGATTCATGTCAATTTATGGGGCAACTATAATTCACAAGTGTTTTTTTTGTGTTTCAATATTTTAATAGTGTTATGAAGTTAGTTTGAAAGATTGTTATACCCTCTTGCTGTGTTGCAGGTGGAACTAGATCGTGACTATGCCAATCGTACTTGTGGACTTTGTGGAGACTTCAATGGTGTTTTAGTCAATGAGTTCATTCATAATGGTATATATGGTTATTCACTTTATGGATACACTCATTTCATCAGTCATGCACCGCACCTCTTGTATGTGATACCATGAATGTAATTATATGCAGGTCGCCAAATTAGCCCAATTGAGTTTGGCACCAAACAGAAAGTCCACCTTCCAAATGATGATTGTGAGGACCCCTTTGAAGAGGAAGATGACTCACGCGAGGCTAGGAGTGTGCCGGATTCATGCAAGCAGTTTGTGGGTTTATGATCCTCTAACTTATATATACAATAGTGATATGTAGCAATATATAGCATTTCAAACTTTGGTTCTCCCACCCATCATTTATTTTTACCTTTTAGCAAACCTCCTGTGACCAGATGTTGCATTCAGAATCCTGGAGCTCATGCACCAAACTGATTGACCCTGAACCTTACATCCAGACGTGTGTGCAGGACATGTGTGGCTGCCCCAACACTACAAATGACTTCTGTGTCTGCAGCACACTGTCTGAGTTCTCTCGAGAGTGTTTGCATGCAGGAGGGCAGCCTCCCAACTGGAGGACACATCAGTTCTGTGGTAATGTTTGCTTTTCTCTGCTTTGTTATCACCTTTATTTTTTAAACGGTTTGAGGTGGAAGGAGTATTACAATACTGAAACCAGCTCAGTAAAAAACAACTAATTTAAATTGAATAAAAGATATTGAGTTACTATCTGAACATTATTTTAAATTATACATTTTCTCATGCTGCTCTGATTGATTATATTATATTATTTATGTTTCTTTAAAAAGAAAAAACCTTTAAAAACAGCATAAAGAAGGGCCAGATCTGATTTAAATAAAATTTCTTACATTTCTGGAAAAAAAAAAATCAAACAAGTCCCTTCCTACCTCTGTTAATTTCAATTGTACCTTATCTTCACAGCTAAACAGTGCCTATACAACATGGTTTATGAAGAGAGCGGTTCCCCTTGCATTGATACTTGCAAAAATCAGGGCACAAGTTCAATGTGTGAGCACCACAGATTGGATGGCTGCGTCTGTCCACCTGGTGAGTGATCTTCCCATGTGAACCTATGTTTCTTACTACATAATACAGTGTTGAGAGTTTCCTGTTTCACCTATAATTACCCTTTCATATAACCGTCTCCTTCAGGTACTGTGTTTGATGACATTTCTAATAGAGGATGCATTGCTCAATCTAAATGTCAGTGCTACCACAAAAAAATCTATAACCCTGGTGAGGTTTACCGACAGGACCAAGATGAATGGTGAGTCAAATGTTTCATAGTGTAAACAGAATGTATTATTTGGGTTGTGTTCATGTTATTGATATTAAATTATTTGGCATGTTTCAGTACATGTTTGAAGGGTGGATGGGTTTGTAAGAGCCTTGAAACACCTGCTACATGTGCAGTTGAAGAGGGCTCACATGTAACTACCTTTGATGGGAAAACCTACACCTTCCATGGAGACTGTTACTACACCCTAGCCAAGGTGGAAAGCAAGGTGAATGAGATATTGCTTTGCACAATTAAATGGCAGAACAAATATAATCAATTGATGTAAAAAAAAAAAAGAAAAAAAAAAAGGTATCTATTTAATTGCACTTTGCACTGTATTTTGCAGGATGATGCAAGTCCAAAGTTTACCATCATGGTCCAGTTGGTGCCATGTGCAAACCAAGAATTTGACACTTGTCTGAAAACCCTTAAAATCCTGCTGAACAATGACAGAAACAATGTGAGTTCAAACCTGTCAGTTAAAACGATTGTAGTCATTTATTATTCCACACTGATATCTGCAACATTCAAATGATCAATTCTGTTTTTATTCAGGTATTAATGTTCACTTCAGATGGCACAGTAAAGCAGAACATGCAGCCCATCAGTTTGCCCTACCACACAGGTGGGTCAGACAATAAGAAACCCTGAAGAGATCATATTATTGTCTTCTTTCATTTATGCTATGACATTTGGCAAATGATCTTACTGTTTCTTGTTGTAATGTTTCTTACAAAAATGTTTCTTCATCCAAAGGTGACATCAACATATTCCAGGCTTCATCCTTTCACATCTTGCTCCAGACCACTTTTGGGTTGCAAATTCAGATCCAGCAGGTGCCTCTCATGCAAGTCTACGTCAGACTGGACCAGAGCTACAGAGCAAAGACACGTGGTAAGTTTTACATTTGTCATAACACGAAGCATTCAGTCATCATCAAAAATATGTCAGTACATACAATACATTTCAGATAGATTATTATACCATCTAATGGGTAGTGAGGATGAAAACAATAATCTTTATTTATTTGTGTATTTGGATACTAATTTTGCCATACACAATGTCAAACCAACCCAACAGATTTACCTGAAAAAATGCTCGAAGCTACAAAAAAATCAGTTCTAAAATCTGTGACAATACTGACTGACACAGTTAACAATGAATCACTGTCAAAACATGTTGGTGAACACAAATGTGCATGATAATGTTTGGTAAAACTCTTTATTTAATGGTAATTATTCATTATACTAATAACTCCCCAGAAGGAAATGTGAATACAACACAATATACAGAAAATAGATAAATACATGATGTTCATCTTAATTCAAGTTAACTGAATTAATGAATCCCTAAAAAATCCTATAATACATTTCCATTTTGCTAATTTCATTACAGTAATTGACACTTTCCATTTTCCTATGAATAGTATAAGTGCCGATACTCTAATAAAAATTAAATGTCTAAAATATTTGTTTTCTTCAGGTTTATGTGGAGACTACAACATGGTCCTGTCTGATGACATGAAGACACCTCAGGGGATCGTCGAGGGAACAGCAGTAACTTTTGCTAACTCATGGAAGTCTAAGGTCACGTGTGAAGACAAAGAGGAAAGAGTTGAAGACCCCTGTTCCCTCAGTGTGGACAATGGTAAAAAGTAGTGGTTGCTTTTTCTGTTGACAAACGTGTTTCTTAGATTGATTCTCTGCCTTAAACACTTAGTTCCAGTCTTTAAGTATGTTTATATATTGAAGGCAAGTGCACAGTCTAACACAGTTGAGGACATGAAAAATAAAAGGGCTGCTGTTTCTTCATTCTCAGAGTGGTACGCGAAACACTGGTGCGCCTTGCTGCAAAATCCAAATAGTACCTTTGCACAATGTAGCTCAGTGGTGGATCCTGAGATGTATTACAAGGTACAGAAAAATCTTTCAGTTTGTCTTTCATTTAATGAAATTTTGATGGGACTGTAGTCCACTAAAACTGTTTTTCGGTTGTGCAGCGATGTACTTATGCTAGCTGTAACTGTGAGAAGAATGAGGCCTGCCTGTGTGCTGTCCTGTCCTCTTATGCACGGGCTTGTGCATCAAAGGGAGTGTTCTTGAAAGACTGGAGAGAGAATGTGTGTGGTAAGGATTTCTTTCATTCGGTTGTGGTAAAATGAGGTGATGATTTCTAAAGTTTGATTAACATTATTGCTTTCATTAGTTAGTCATAAACTATTAACTAACTATCCTCACATTGTGCACAAAACAGACAAATACTCAAGGAGCTGCCCACCATCCCAGACCTTCTCTTACAAGCATCAGAGATGCCAGCTGACCTGTAGATCACTCGGTTCTAAGCAGCAGAGCTGCACTTCTGACTTCTTGCCTGTGGATGGCTGCTCCTGCTCTGAGGGTTTCTACCTAAATGAAAAGGGCATCTGTGTCCCCATGGCAAAGTGTCCATGCTACCATAATGAAGAGTACATTAAGCCAGGAAAGTCCATCAGCATCCAAGACGACCACTGGTGAGTTAGTTGTTTCCAATTTCATGACTTCAAATCAGTTTTCCTAGACTTCAGCAGATTTGGTGCAACTGTAAAGCATGCACATGAAGGTTTATAGAAACCGAATGTTAAGTTTTTACGTACCTTTGTGTTGCATTTTAAATCTTTGTCCTTTTCTAGTGTGTGTACCAATGGAATGCTTCATTGTCATTCTTGGAGAACCCATTCATCAAGTACGTTTCTCTTTTTTTAAGTTTTATGTTTTGTTTTTTAACTCAGCACCATCATTTGGTTGATATGTGTATTGAATCTGTTTCTCTTTCAGTTACAGCATGCTCTTCTCCAAAAGTGTTCTTCAACTGCTCCACTGCGGGCACAGGAGAGCTTGGAGTGCAGTGTGCTCAAACCTGTTTAAATCTGGACAGCAATGATTGTGTGAGCTGTTTTTGCTGCTGTGTCCAAGATGGCCTCTCAGTCTCAAATAAAAGATCAAATATTTATTTTCTGAATTTAATGTTGGACAGTATGTTACACTGAAGATGTAACATGCTGTGCATAGATACACTAGTGTCTACAATAGTTTCTAGACATTATTGAAGAGTCATTTTTTATCAATATCATTAATGTTTGCACTTTTTTTAAATCCCTGTGATCTGTCTATCTCTCCAGGCCTCCACTGAGTGTGAATCTGGCTGTCAGTGTCCCAGTGGCCTCCTTGATGATGGCAAAGGTTCCTGTGTGAAAGAAAAGGACTGTCCATGTCGGCATAATGGGTATCTGTATGCCCCGGGAAAAGTCATTCTTAACAAGTGCAACAACTGGTATGACCTTGTTTTTTATCATATATATAATATAGCACAGTAAACAAATATTATCTTGTGTTTCACTTATTTGCAGTATGTAAAGAACTGTGTTACTATTAACCATTTTTAATGCGTCTAGTACCTGCAAAAGTGGAAAGTGGGATTGCACCAACAAAAAGTGTCAAGGAACTTGCACTATTTACGGGAGTGGTCACTACAATACATTTGATCAGCAAACATATGCTTTTCAAGGACATTGTGCCTACGTTGCTGTCAAGGTAAAAAAAAAGCATGTACACATCATCCCAATGACAGACTGTGTTCAAAATCACTCTCTTATTTAAACACTGACTCCCTACATAGTGGACACTCAGTACTTTACTTAAATAGTGAGCAGTAAGTTTAAATTTTATATATTTACATCATCATCATCATCATCATTTTCATCATCACTGACATCTATAAAATGTAGTGTGGGATTGTTAACAGAAGGTATTGCACATGCCATATACACCAGTGGATACATTTACAATATCAGATACAATGGCAGACAGTAAATGTAGTGCACTATGTAGAAAACAAGGAGAGATTTTGGACACAGCCAACATGCTCAATATATTATGTTCTGTCTGGTCCCATCCTAGAAGTTCATAGATATAACATTTATACAATTCTTTAGCAATCTTAAAGTATAGACTAATAAAGGTCAAGCTAAAGTTTGATTTGATCAGTTGTCTCTGTGTACTATGATGCAATTATGCAAAATGTTTAATAAATGTCTCTCTTTTAAGAACAAATGTGGCAATAAAACAGCACAGTACACCTTTGGAGTTATCACAGAAAATGTACCATGTGGATCAACGGGCACCACATGCTCCAAAACTGTCAGAATCCAACTGGGGGTAAGATCTCATCACAACACCTGATACTGTATTCTGGCTTAAAATATTGAGCAATGAAAGTAACAGAAATCTCTTCAACATTACAGCGAAAAGAAATCAAATTATCAAAGGGTAAATATGAAGAGGAGGACCTGGAACATGGCACTCACGTTCCGTACAAAATAAGGACGACTGGCTTGTATCTGGTGATAGAATCTGCCATTGGTGTGACAGTAATCTGGGATCGCAGAACAACAGTTCACATCCGCCTGGAACCAGGGCACAGCGTGAGTCACAGTAGTTGTTTTAGTGATGATGACTGAAATCTCTGATTTTAAGAGTTCAGAGCTAAAGTTTTGAGACTGTGTACAAGTTTTCTGTAGTCTAGCTGTCTTTGTAGATCATCTTCTTCCATCAAAAAAATGCTTGTTCAATATAATATTGTCCTCGTTTAAAGAAGTCACTGTCTCTTTTTGTTTGTACAGGGAGAGGTATGTGGCCTGTGTGGAGATTTTGATGGCAATGGCCAGAATGACTTCACCACCCAGGGTCAGTTGGTAGTGAGCAATCCTATAGAATTTGCAAACAGCTGGAAAGTGTCCAGCACCTGCCCAGATGTGGAAATGAATGTTGACCCTTGTGTGGTAAATAAGAATCGACATAGCTGGGCAAAAATGATGTGTAGCATTATAACTGGAAAAACGTTCAAAGATTGCCATCATAAGGTAATAAAAGATTTGTTTCTATTTTATCATTTTATAAAGTTCCATGGTTGGGATCATGTTTTTAAACATCTGTCATCAATTTTGAATGGCTGAACAGGTAGATCATCGTCCATTTCATGAAAACTGTGTGAAAGACTCATGTGCCTGTAACACTGGAGGAGACTGTGAGTGTTTCTGCACAGCTGTTGCAGCTTATGCTCAAGCTTGTAGTGAGGCTGGTGCCTGTGTTGCATGGAGAACTCCAGAAATCTGTCGTAAGTACACAGCAATTTTATCCATTGGTCATTAAACTGAGTTATTTCAGCCTTTTCTGGCCCAAGACTATTGTTAGACCCCAAAGTTCGTATGACCTTTGCATTTAGAGATTTATAGATTTAGAAAAAAGAAAAGACATGTGTTGTGAGAATGTATTTGGTGAAGTTCAGGTTTGAGTTCCTGTTAACTTGGTGACACTTAATACAGAGAATAATGTTTTAATAATAATGTTTCAAACACAGTACCTGAAGGAGTTATTTGAATCAATGTTTCCTTTATTTAAATACCTAACATACCTTATATCATTTCTTCCTAGCTGTCTTTTGTGACTATTACAACAGCCCAGGTAATTGCAGTTGGCACTACAACCCATGTCACACACCTTGCTACAAGACCTGCTTGAATCCAGAGGGAACTTGTACCAACCCATTACCTGAACTGGAAGGTAAGAGGTTAACTCAGAGTGTCTCACCTCAGAGTAATGTGCTAGTTAAAATTTTTTGGCATACTTTATTTATCAAAATAAGAAAAGAGTTTCAAAGATCACTTGGCCAGCTTTATTGCCCAAGATCTAAAAAACAATGTAAACAACATCATGGGGTAACGTGATATTTTATGATGGGATTTTTACAGGGTGCTACCCCATATGCCCAGAAGATACGCCCATATTTGATGAGGAAAAGCAGATATGTGTGGAAGAATGTGGGGGTTGCTTTTACAATGGGAAAAGATATAATGAAGGCGACATTGTTTACAATGTGACTGATAACTTGGGAATGTGCTACTACGCGATCTGCATCAATTCAACAGTGAAATTTATAAATGAAACCTGCCCAACATCAACTGTCCCACCAACAACAACTACATCCAAAATAACTACTTCCACCACTACACATATTACCACAACAACTGAACTGCCAACCACATCTACAAGACCTACGACTACAACTGAGGAACCAACCACAACCACAATATCTACAATCCCACCAAAAACTACTCCATGTTTTACAACGTGTGAGTGGTCAGAATGGTATGATGTCCATAACCCAATATATGACAAAAGTGACTGGGAAACATATGAAAACATCACAAACAGTGGGAAAGAAATATGCAAAAAACCCAAAGAAATTGATTGTAGATATGCAGATGATCCTTACATAGACTTCAATGACTTTGTGAGTGAAACTGGCCAAGTTGTTACTTGTGACGTGGGATATGGTTTAATATGTAGAAAAGAGGACCAGACAGTACCTCCATATAAGTGCTTCAACTATAAGATCAGAGTATGTTGTGAGGTACAGATATGTGGACCGACAACACCTTCAACTCCATCAACTACACCTCCAACTACAACAGTACCAAGCACAACCACAAAATCTACAACACCATCAACCCAACCTCCTACTACAACTGAGGAACCAAGCACAACCACAAAATCTACGACACCATCAACCCAACCTCCTACTACAACTGAGGAACCAAGCACAACCACAAAATCTACAACACCCTCAACCGAACCTACGACTACAACTGCAGGACCAACTACAACCACAGAATCTACAACACCATCAACCCAACCTCCCACTACAACTGCAGGACCAAGTACTGTTTCCACAACTGAATTAATAGAAACTGGTTCTACACCAATTCATTCTACGCAGAGTCAAATTTCCACAGATACTACAACAACAAGTACGCCGAGTTCTACAACACCACCAACCAAACCTACCACAACTGAAGGGACAACCACAACCACAAAATCTACAACACCATCAACCCAACCTCCTACTACAACTGAGGAACCAAGCACAACCACAAAATCTACAACACCCTCAACCGAACCTACGACTACAACTGCAGGACCAACTACAACCACAGAATCTACAACACCATCAACCCAACCTCCTACCACAACTCCAGGACCAACCACAACCACAAAATCTACAACCTCATCAACCAAACTTCCTACAACAACTGCAGGACCAACCACGACCACAAAACCTACACCATCAACCCAACCTCCCACTACAACTGAGGAGCCAAGCACAACCACAAAATCTACAACACCATCAACCCAACCTCCCACTACAACTGAAGGACCAACTACAACCACAGAATCTACAACACCATCAACCCAACCTCCTACCACAACTGCAGGACCAACCACGACCACAAAATCTACAACACCTACAACTGAGGAGCCAAGCACAACCACAAAATCTACAACACCATCAACCCAACCTCCTACCACAACTGCAGGACCAACCACGACCACAAAATCTACAACATCATCAACCCACCCTCCCACTACAACTGAGGAGCCAAGCACACCCACAAAATCTACAACATCATCAACCCACCCTCCCACTACAACTGAGGAGCCAAGCACACCCACAAAATCTACAACATCATCAACCCACCCTCCCACTACAACTGAGGAGCCAAGCACACCCACAAAATCTACAACATCATCAACCCACCCTCCCACTACAACTGAGGAGCCAAGCACACCCACAAAATCTACAACATCATCAACCCACCCTCCCACTACAACTGAGGAGCCAAGCACACCCACAAAATCTACAACATCATCAACCCACCCTCCCACTACAACTGAGGAGCCAACCACAACCACAGAATCCACAACATCATCAACCCAACCTCCCACTACAACTGAGAAACAAAGCACAACCACAAAATCTACAACATCATCAACCCAACCTCCCACTACTACTGTGGAACCAAGCACAATATCTACAATCCCACCAACAACTACTCCATGTATTACAACGTGTGAGTGGTCAGAATGGTATGATGTCCATAACCCAATATATGACAAAAGTGACTGGGAAACATATGAAAACATCACAAACAGTGGGAAAGAAATATGCAAAAAACCCAAAGAAATTGATTGTAGATATGCAGATGATCCTGACAGGGACTTCAATGACTTTGTGAGTCAAACTGGCCAAGTTGTTACTTGTGACGTGGGATATGGTTTAATATGTAGAAAAGAGGACCAGACAGTACCTCCATATAAGTGCTTCAACTATAAGATCAGAGTATGTTGTGAGGTACAGATATGTGGACCGACAACACCTTCAACTCCATCAACTACACCTCCAACTACAACAGTACCAAGCACAACCACAAAATCTACAACACCATCAACCCAACCTCCCACTACAACTGAAGGACCAACTACAACCACAGAATCTACAACCTCATCAACCAAACCTCCTACCACAACTGCAGGACCAACCACGACCACAAAATCTACAACACCCTCAACTGAACCTACGACTACAACTGAGGAACCAAGCACAACCACAAAATCTACGACACCATCAACCCAACCTCCCACTACAACTGCAGGACCAACTACAACCACAGAATCTACAACACCATCAACTCAACCTCCCACTACAACTGAAGGACCAACTACAACTACAGAATCTACAACCTCCTCAACCAAACCTCCTACCACAACTCCAGGACCAACCACAACCACAAAATCTACAACCTCATCAACCAAACTTCCTACAACAACTGCAGGACCAACCACAACTACAGAATCTACAACCTCATCAACCAAACCTCCTACCACAACTGCAGGACCAACCACGACCACAAAACCTACACCATCAACCCAACCTCCCACTACAACTGAGGAGCAAAGCACAACCACAAAATCTACAACACCATCAACCCAACCTCCCACTACAACTGAGGAGCCAAGCACAACCACAAAATCTACAACACCATCAACCCAACCTCCCACTACAACAGAAGGACCAACCACAACTACAGAATCTACAACCTCATCAACCAAACCTCCTACCACAACTGCAGGACCAACCACAACTACAGAATCTACAACCTCATCAACCAAACCTCCTACCACAACTGCAGGACCAACCACGACCACAAAACCTACACCATCAACCCAACCTCCCACTACAACTGAAGGACCAACCACAACTACAGAATCTACAACCTCATCAACCAAACCTCCTACCACAACTCCAGGACCAACCACAACTACAGAATCTACAACCTCATCAACCAAACCTCCTACCACAACTGCAGGACCAACCACGACCACAAAACCTACACCATCAACCCAACCTCCCACTACAACTGAAGGACCAACCACAACCACAGAATCCACAACATCATCAACCAAACCTCCTACCACAACTGTAGGACCAACCACAACCACAAAATCTACAACACTATCAACCCAACCTCCCACTACAACTGCAGGACCAACCACGACCACAAAATCTACAACACCATCAACCCAACCTCCCACTACAACTGAGGAGCCAAGCACAACCACAAAATCTACAACACCATCAACCCAACCTCCCACTACAACTGAGGAGCCAAGCACAACCACAAAATCTACAACACCATCAACCCAACCTCCCACTACAACTGAGGAGCCAAGCACAACCACAAAATCTACAACACCATCAACCCAACCTCCCACTACAACTGAGGAGCCAAGCACAACCACAAAATCTACAACACCATCAACCCAACCTCCCACTACAACTGAGGAGCCAAGCACAACCACAAAATCTACAACACCATCAACCCAACCTCCCACTACAACTGAGGAGCCAAGCACAACCACAAAATCTACAACACCATCAACCCAACCTCCCACTACAACTGAGGAGCCAAGCACAACCACAAAATCTACAACACCATCAACCCAACCTCCCACTACAACTGAGGAGCCAAGCACAACCACAAAATCTACAACACCATCAACCCAACCTCCCACTACAACTGAGGAGCCAAGCACAACCACAAAATCTACAACACCATCAACCCAACCTCCCACTACAACTGAAGGACCAACCACAACTACAGAATCTACAACCTCATCAACCAAACCTCCTACCACAACTGCAGGACCAACCACGACCACAAAACCTACACCATCAACCCAACCTCCCACTACAACTGAGGAACCAAGCACAACCACAAAATCTACAACACCATCAACCCAACCTCCCACTACAACTGAAGGACCAACCACAACTACAGAATCTACAACCTCATCAACCAAACCTCCTACTACAACTGCAGGACCAACCACAACTACAGAATCTACAACCTCATCAACCAAACCTCCTACCACAACTGCAGGACCAACCACGACCACAAAACCTACACCATCAACCCAACCTCCCACTACAACTGAAGGACCAACTACAACCACAGAATCCACAACATCATCAACCAAACCTCCTACCACAACTGTAGGACCAACCACAACCACAAAATCTACAACACTATCAACCCAACCTCCCACTACAACTGCAGGACCAACCACGACCACAAAATCTCCTACACCATCAACCCAACCTCCCACTACAACTGAGGAGCCAAGCACAACCACAAAATCTACAACACCATCAACCCAACCTCCCACTACAACTGAAGGACCAACCACAACTACAGAATCTACAACCTCATCAACCAAACCTCCTACCACAACTGCAGGACCAACCACAACTACAGAATCTACAACCTCATCAACCAAACCTCCTACCACAACTGCAGGACCAACCACGACCACAAAACCTACACCATCAACCCAACCTCCCACTACAACTGAAGGACCAACCACAACCACAGAATCCACAACATCATCAACCAAACCTCCTACCACAACTGTAGGACCAACCACAACCACAAAATCTACAACACTATCAACCCAACCTCCCACTACAACTGCAGGACCAACCACGACCACAAAATCTACGACACCATCAACCCAACCTCCCACTACAACTGAGGAGCCAAGCACAACCACAAAATCTACAACACCATCAACCCAACCTCCCACTACAACTGAGGAACCAAGCACAACCACAAAATCTACAACACCATCAACCCAACCTCCCACTACAACTGAAGGACCAACCACAACTACAGAATCTACAACCTCATCAACCAAACCTCCTACCACAACTGCAGGACCAACCACAACTACAGAATCTACAACCTCATCAACCAAACCTCCTACCACAACTGCAGGACCAACCACGACCACAAAACCTACACCATCAACCCAACCTCCCACTACAACTGAAGGACCAACCACAACTACAGAATCTACAACCTCATCAACCAAACCTCCTACCACAACTGCAGGACCAACCACAACTACAGAATCTACAACCTCATCAACCAAACCTCCTACCACAACTGCAGGACCAACCACGACCACAAAACCTACACCATCAACCCAACCTCCCACTACAACTGAGGAGCCAAGCACAACCACAAAATCTACGACACCATCAACCCAACCTCCCACCACAACTGCAGGACCAACCACAACCACAAAATCTACAACACCATCAACCCAACCTCCCACTACAACTGAGGAGCCAAGCACAACCACAAAATCTACAACACCATCAACCCAACCTCCCACCACAACTGCAGGACCAACCACGACCACAAAATCTACAACACCATCAACCCAACCTCCCACTACAACTGAGGAGCCAAGCACAACCACAAAATCTACAACACCATCAACCCAACCTCCTACTACAACAAAAGGACCAACTACAACCACAGAATCTACAACACCATCAACCCAACCTCCTACCACAACTGCAGGACCAACCACGACCACAAAACCTACACCATCAACCCAACCTCCCACTACAACTGAAGGACCAACTACAACCACAGAATCCACAACATCATCAACCAAACCTCCTACCACAACTGTAGGACCAACCACAACCACAAAATCTACAACACTATCAACCCAACCTCCCACTACAACTGCAGGACCAACCACGACCACAAAATCTACGACACCATCAACCCAACCTCCCACTACAACTGAGGAGCCAAGCACAACCACAAAATCTACAACACCATCAACCCAACCTCCCACTACAACTGAGGAGCCAAGCACAACCACAAAATCTACAACACCATCAACCCAACCTCCCACTACAACTGCAGGACCAACC
The DNA here is from genome assembly GCF_002260705.1 of Seriola dumerili. NCBI lineage: Eukaryota > Metazoa > Chordata > Actinopteri > Carangiformes > Carangidae > Seriola > Seriola dumerili. The sequence goes on along the minus strand of NW_019174497.1, from coordinate 367,625 downwards.
ACAACCACAAAATCTACAACCTCATCAACCCAACCTCCTACTACAACTGCAGGACCAACTACTGTTTCCACAACTGAATTAATAGAAACTGGTTCTACACCAATTCATTCTACGCAGAGTCAAATTTCCACAGATACTACAACAACAAGTACGCCGAGTTCTACAACACCACCAACCAAACCTACCACAACTGAAGGGACAACCACAACCACAAAATCTACAACACCATCAACCCAACCTCCTACTACAACTGAGGAACCAAGCACAACCACAAAATCTACAACACCCTCAACCGAACCTACGACTACAACTGCAGGACCAACTACAACCACAGAATCTACAACACCATCAACTCAACCTCCTACCACAACTCCAGGACCAACCACAACCACAAAATCTACAACCTCATCAACCAAACTTCCTACAACAACTGCAGGACCAACCACGACCACAAAACCTACACCATCAACCCAACCTCCCACTACAACTGAGGAGCCAAGCACAACCACAAAATCTACAACACCATCAACCCAACCTCCCACTACAACTGCAGGACCAACTACAACCACAAAATCTACAACACCATCAACTCAACCTCCCACTACAACTGAAGGACCAACCACAACTACAGAATCTACAACCTCCTCAACCAAACCTCCTACCACAACTCCAGGACCAACCACAACCACAAAATCTACAACCCCATCAACCAACCCTCCTACCACAACTGCAGGACCAACCACAACCACAAAACCTACACCATCAACCCAACCTCCCACTACAACTGAGGAGCCAAGCACAACCACAAAATCTACGACACCATCAACCCAACCTCCCACCACAACTGCAGGACCAACCACGACCACAAAATCTACGACACCATCAACCCAACCTCCCACTACAACTGAGGAGCCAAGCACAACCACAAAATCTACAACACCATCAACCCAACCTCCCACTACAACTGAAGGACCAACTACAACCACAGAATCTACAACACCATCAACCCAACCTCCTACCACAACTCCAGGACCAACCACAACCACAAAATCTACAACCTCATCAACCAAACCTCCCACTACAACTGAGGAACCAAGCACAACCACAAAATCTACAACACCATCAACCCAACCTCCCGATACAACAGAAGGACCAACCACAACTACAGAATCTACAACCTCATCAACCAAACCTCCTACCACAACTGCAGGACCAACCACGACCACAAAACCTACACCATCAACCCAACCTCCCACTACAACTGAAGGACCAACCACAACTACAGAATCTACAACCTCATCAACCAAACCTCCTACCACAACTGCAGGACCAACCACAACTACAGAATCTACAACCTCATCAACCAAACCTCCTACCACAACTGCAGGACCAACCACGACCACAAAACCTACACCATCAACCCAACCTCCCACTACAACTGAAGGACCAACCACAACTACAGAATCTACAACCTCATCAACCAAACCTCCTACCACAACTGCAGGACCAACCACGACCACAAAACCTACACCATCAACCCAACCTCCCACTACAACTGAAGGACCAACCACAACCACAGAATCCACAACATCATCAACCAAACCTCCTACCACAACTGTAGGACCAACCACAACCACAAAATCTACAACACTATCAACCCAACCTCCCACTACAACTGCAGGACCAACCACGACCACAAAATCTACGACACCATCAACCCAACCTCCCACTACAACTGAGGAGCCAAGCACAACCACAAAATCTACAACACCATCAACCCAACCTCCCACTACAACTGAAGGACCAACTACAACCACAGAATCTACAACACCATCAACCCAACCTCCTACCACAACTGCAGGACCAACCACAACCACAAAATCTACAACACCATCAACCCAACCTCCCACTACAACTGAGGAGCCAAGCACAACCACAAAATCTACAACACCATCAACCCAACCTCCCACTACAACTGAGGAGCCAAGCACAACCACAAAATCTACAACACCATCAACCCAACCTCCCACTACAACTGAAGGACCAACCACAACTACAGAATCTACAACCTCATCAACCAAACCTCCTACCACAACTCCAGGACCAACCACAACTACAGAATCTACAACCTCATCAACCAAACCTCCTACCACAACTGCAGGACCAACCACAACCACAAAACCTACACCATCAACCCAACCTCCCACTACAACTGAGGAGCCAAGCACAACCACAAAATCTACGACACCATCAACCCAACCTCCCACCACAACTGCAGGACCAACCACGACCACAAAATCTACAACACCATCAACCCAACCTCCCACTACAACTGAGGAGCCAAGCACAACCACAAAATCTACAACACCATCAACCCAACCTCCCACTACAACAGAAGGACCAACCACAACTACAGAATCTACAACCTCATCAACCAAACCTCCTACCACAACTCCAGGACCAACCACAACTACAGAATCTACAACCTCATCAACCAAACCTCCTACCACAACTGCAGGACCAACCACGACCACAAAACCTACACCATCAACCCAACCTCCCACTACAACTGAGGAACCAAGCACGACCACAAAATCTACGACACAATCAACCCAACCTCCTATTACACCATGCTTCTGTGTAGTTAATGGCAAGCAGTATAAGCCAGGTAAACAAAACAAAAATTACATATTTCTCTGACACAATTTGTTCTTTTGTTTTAAATGTTTATCACTGTTTAATGTATTATTTGTCTTTCTTCTCATCTTTAGGGGAGGTAATATTTGACAGGGAACACCTTGGATCAGGTTTATGTCTCACAATGATATGTTCTCATACTTGTGAGATTCGCAACAAGACAGAAATTTGCACCACACCTGTGCCTACACCTACTCCTACAACCACACCTCCTGGACCTACCTGTCCTGAATGGGGCGCAGTGGTAAGAACCTTCTTATCTCACGTCGAATTATATGTTTTATGTTATACTTAGAGCACATTTAAAGGTTAAATTATTGTCACTGCCACTAGATGTTACACTATACCACCTGCATCTGAGACCAAAACAAATGCTTCGTCGGCCACCCTTTGCCCCCCCTTCATGTTCTTAGCAAATTCTCACAAAGCCCAGTGAAAGCAGTCAGTAAACACACAACAGGAAGTACAACTGAATAAAGTTACCCTGTGTACACACTCACGCCCATGCTAGCACTGATGCAATATGCACAATATTGGCATTAAGGCAAAAAGTGATAGCAACAAATTCATAACATCGCTAAAAACGAGTTAACTAACGTTATCAAGCCATCTGTAACCAGTGATAGAAACAGATATCTGGCATTATGTAGCCATGTTATGCATGGAAGAGAAGAAGAACTAGTTTCCTTGTCAGGCTGGAACCTTTTAATCAGTCGTAGGGCTCTCCATCTCAGCAAAGCCAGGTGTGTGTTTGCTCCCTGCTCAGGTCATAATTACTCCACTATATCTTTACCAGAAAATATTTGTGTCTTGCTAAATTGTTGTGTAAAACCTCGTTCACAGAACCTTTAACGAGCACATTTTCACTTTAAAAGAAAATAAGCTTTTTTTGCACTTGCATATTTTGCTAAATATTTCAAAATACCACTAATTTTATCCTCTTTTTTTCTCTCTACAATAGCAAAATGAGACCTTCTATTTGTGCAACTGCACCATGGCCAGATGCATTGAGAACAATACAGTTGAAATAGTTCCTTATGAATGTCCACCCCTTGAGAACATCACTTGTACCAATGGAAAGAAACCAGTTCTTGTTTATGACGAGCACTACTGCTGCCAATATTATGCTTGTGACTGTAAGCCATTCTGTGGTTAAGGATGCATGACACATTTATTGACTCTTATGTTTCTCTTTTAAAACAATTTTAGATTTTGAACTTTTTTTTTGTTGTTTCTTGTCAGGTGTATGTGAAGGCTGGGGAGATCCACATTACATCACATTTGATGGATTGTACTACAGTTATCAAGGAAACTGTAGTTACATTTTGATGGAAGAGATTTCACCAAAACATCAGTTGAAGATTTATATTGACAATGTCTTTTGTGATCCCACTGAAGATGTTTCTTGTCCAAGATCAATAATTGTATCATACAGATCGCAAGCTATCAGACTCATCAACCATAACCTTAATGGAGCAGTTGAATTGGAGGTAAAACAATACATGGCTATATCAAAGTTTTATAGTATGTTCTGAAAAATTCACCAACAAATAACAAATTAATTTGAACTGAGTATGTAATTACTGTCAGTTTAGATGATGGATCTTTTTGTCTTAGTATATTATGTTTTTTCTTGTCACTAGTGTATTTTTTTCCCTGCAGGCACTGAAAAACGAAAAACATCTGAAACTACCTTATTCACAAGATGATATTAGAATCATGGATTCTGGCATTAATTTGGTTTTGGAGATCCCTCCCCTAAAAGTTGTCATTACATTTGGACTAGTTGGCTTTAGCGTTAATCTTCCATTTCAGTACTTTGGCAAAAACACACAAGGCCATTGTGGTAAGAGCATCCCTCTCTCCAGTGCCATATTAATAAATTATTAGTTTGAGGTTAGCATGTAATATTAACCTGTTTTGTGACTGTATTATCAGGAACATGCAACAACAACCAAGCAGATGACTGCATGTTGCCTGGAGGCCAGCTGGTGAAAAGTTGTGCAGTGATGGCCGACTATTGGCTTGCAAAAGACATTTCCCCGCCCAGCTGCAAGATACCACCTGTGTTGCCCACCAACAGACCTGAACCTGAACCAACTGGAACTTCATGCACGCCAAATGATATATGCGGCCTGCTTAAGAGCAGGTAGACATTCACTAATCCATTGTAGCAGTTCACATACATCCCCATAACTTTGACATATTGCAATGAAAACTCAATAGCATTTTAATTTGAATTAATGTTTGTTTTACTTTCACAGTGTCTTTGCAGCGTGCCATCCCTTTGTCTCCCCTGACCATTTCTACCAAGGTTGTGTTTTTGATAGTTGTCATCTTTCCAACAAAGCAGTGGAGTGCACAAGTTTGCAGACTTATGCTGCTGCCTGTGCTCAGGCTGGGGTTTGCATTCACTGGAGGAACCAAACAACACTATGTGGTAAGCAACCCCATATTATTATTTTCGTGTAAACATTGGGACCAGTGGAATCAGGAGGGGTAACTTAATTACATTTGTTGCATTTTAGCATATTTTCAGTTTGTAGACAGTATGTGTTTTTAAAATAACCAATTGAGTTCTTTTCTTCACTAACAGCAAGTGACTGCCCATCAAATAAAGTTTACAAGCCATGTGGTCCTGCAGAACAGCCAACCTGCGAAGACGAGTAAGTTTGAACAGAAATGGAGTGTAATAATTTTACAGTTCGCATACTTCCTGTGAGTAGGGGCACATAGGAACATGGCAATCAATATTTTTTATTAACAAAATAGTGATAGATACACTGTATTAAAGTTATCTGTTGTAGAAAAGTGAAAGAAATAATGTAAAGCAACTGTTCCTTCCTGATGATTCAATGTTGCAGTCCAAATGAATCAACTTTGAACTTCACTACTGAGGGTTGCTTTTGTCCTGATGGAAAGAAACTCTTCAACAAAGAGTCTGGCATATGTGTTGATAAGTGTGGTGAGTATGATGTATATCCTCAAGTCTTATTAATGAGCTGAACATATTTTAACAATAACAAAGCCTTACAGGGTTAATCATTTTCCTACAGGATGTCTTGATTCTGAGGGCATTCCTCGTGAGGTGAGTCTTCTGTTTATGCTCAGTTAAAATCCAAACGTGTATTGTTTACTTGCAAGAGACAATAAAATCACTACTGTGGTTTATTCTTTCAGTTTGATGAGAAGTTTGAGCACAATTGCCAAAACTGCATCTGTAAGGAGTCCACTAGGACTGTGACTTGCGAGCCTAAGGTGTGCCCAGTACCACCTGCAGCAAACTGCACCAGTCCAGGGTTTGTCCTTGTCAACCAAACAAATCCCTTAGACCCCTGCTGTTCTGTCTATGTTTGCCGTAAGTCATGTAGCATCAATACACATTTGTCTTCCAGATTTTTCAGGATGCTGTAAATTGATATTGATTCTTCAGGATGGCTCACTGTTTTATCATCTCCACAGAATGTCAAAGCAACACTTGTCCAGTTTACAACATGAACTGTCCAGTTGGACATATTCCAGTTGTTGATGTCCCTGAGGGAAAATGCTGTCTAGAGCATACCTGTGGTGAGCTCATTAATTCATAGCTTCAACTTATATAAAACCTAATGATTGCAGTTACATTTTAAAGTAATTCCCATTCTCTTATTCTTATCTAGAGCCCAAAAGAGTTTGTGTCCACAGAGAGACTGAATACCAGGTAAATAAGAAATGGAAATGTGAGGATGGTAGTCTCATAATTTGTTTATATATCAGATTTTTCTATTAATAATTTCTATAGCACTTCAAACTCTGAGTATGACCACATTTCCTCTTTATTTGCAAGCCTGGTTCTTCAGTTCCTGGGCCTCTATGTCAAGATTGCACCTGTACCAATGAGGTGGATCCAAAGACTGGTCTATTCAAAATAAAGTGTGAGTTTCAGCAATGTCAAGAGGACTGTGAACTGGTAAGAGAAAAACCATCCATCATATTCATAAACACATACACATACAATGCAACTTGTTTTTCCTCAGAGTAAGGGTAAACTTGTAAAACTGGACATGGCAACTTAACTCTCTCTGTTCTCTCAGGGATATGAGTATAAGGAAGGTGAAGCAAATGAATGCTGTGGGAAGTGTGTACAGACACACTGTATCTTCAGTGTTAATGGTACCAATCAACTGTTGTCGGTAAGCTTATCATCTCTGTTTTTCTGTACATGTAAATGTTTAAAATCTCAGCATTTTGATGTGCGTATTCTCGCTTAATGTACCTGTGTGTGTGTGTGTGTGTGTGTGTGTGTGTGTGTGTGTGTGTGTGTGTGTGTGTGTGTGTGTGTGTGTGTGTGTGTGTCCATCTCTCTGCTCTTCAGAAAGGAGACACCTGGTCACCACCTGACAGTAAATGTGAACAGTACATATGTGTTAAGAGTGGTGAGACTTTAACAACAATCAGATCACACATTGTATGCCCACCTTTCGAGGAGAGCAACTGCCAACCTGTAAGTATCACTTTCAATGATTGTTTATGTCTGCGAGGACATAAATTAAAACAAATTATGCTGATGTTGTGTATTTTCCTCCTAAGGATACAATTCAGACCGCAGCAGATGGCTGTTGTACAACTTGTAAGTATGACATTTCCTTTATTTTTAGCTAGAAGTTATATGAAAACAAACTAATTGCATGTCTTTTCTGAAAAGGTGTGGAGAAAGAGAAAGCCTGCAAGTTACTATCCATGAAAACCGTTGTTTCGCATAAGGGCTGTCAGTCTTATGAGGAGGTAGAAATACCATATTGTGAAGGATCCTGCAATACTTTCACCAAGTAAGTATGAGATTGCTTATACAGTATATACAGTGTATAAGCAGTATATACAGCTTATACAGCACCAAGTCACAAAGCCATTCAAATTTGGAAAGTTAAAAAAATGTTTAGGTGTAGTTTGCATAGGTTTTTATTTTTTCATTCTCTTCTTCTTTCTCCAGGTACTCCCAATTAGCAGCAAGTATGCAGCACTATTGCTCCTGCTGTAAGGAGACACGCTCCAGCAGGCGTACTGTTAACTTGTACTGCCTGAATGGAGACGTGGTTCCCCACTCCTACATCCATGTGGAGGAGTGTGGCTGTGACCAAACAGAATGCACCAAAGCTGCTGGACACCCTTCTCGCAGGAGGCGAAGCCTCCCATAGTGTAACAAAAAATCGGTCATCACATTAATGGATGTGGGCTGTAAAAGTTCTTCCCATATTATTCATAATATAGTGATTGTATTAGTGAAAGTATAGCAAAAGTATTTATCAACTGATCAAATAAAAAGATGCAACTCTGTTCATGTCTGTTCTCTTGTATTGTTTTGTTGTGTTACTACTACTAGTATACTATCATTATGTTTCAAATAAAACGTGACTATTAAACAATAGAACAGAACACAACAGAATCAAGTATCTTGACTGTGTTTGGCGGAGTAGGTAGGCGTGACTAAAGCTGGAGAGTGATACTGGGGGAGATGTCTGGGAGGAAGGGGGTGGGGTCCTGCTGAATATACACTATATATACACTATACAGATAAATTCCATTTTTCAATAATGAATGAATGAATCCTCCTCATTCCTTACTCCTCATCATTACAGAACTAACAGAACTAACATTTTCATATGTCTCTTGGGCTCCGTCTGCTGGGTCTGAATAAACTCAACGCAAATCATCACCAGAGCTTCAGGTCAAGTTATCCTTTTAATATAACAAATTCAATACAGATAAACTTATCACAAACACTGTGTAAATATTTCAGTAAAGAAGTTAAACACAAATTGAATAGATGAGCATAGTGTAAATTTATTTAGCCTTTCTATTTACTTCCTTGCACTGAGGCAAAGCCAAGCACCAGGGCCTTGCCGACCTTACCTGCTACTATGTTCACCACGAACCTGCCTGTGGAAATTTGCCAACAATGATGATGTTTAAACAGAGCATTCAGTTGTACATGCTATTTAATTGGGATGATCACGTAACCAGTCTCCCATCCCAGGATTTATAAAAGTGTTTAGCTTTATAAAACTTGAAATGCTGTTTACTAAAGTTCATTTATCTATCGTCTTCTGTGGGGTTCCTCGAAACTAAAGCGGAATATGAAGTTATTTTGCATGCTCTCAAATAGCGACTCAAATGGGAGCTCCTCCAAGGGCAAATATGGCTTTGGATCACTTCCACAGTTGGACAGCTGTATGATGAGGAAGTTCAATTTCCCTGTGATGTGTTGATTCAGGGAGGGCAGTCAATTTGCCAAATTCCCCTTAGAGAGTTTTGATTAGAGGCAGGACTGTTCAGGATGTAATATATATTGACATAAGACTATTTAACTTGTAACACTCCTCATTTCACAAACACACTGAAATGACTGTCACTAAGTTGTTTTAAACAAAGTAGTGTGTTAGAGTACTGTACACATGTTTCTGTCGTGCTTCTAACATAGAAACACAACACAGATGGAACAGAAGGCCTTTTGACAAGCATGAAAAATGATGTGAATCATATATTTTGAGCTTCACGTTCACCAGATTTCAACGGATACAATAGACAGCCATTCAACAACCATCCAAACAACAAATGAGGGAATATTTTTTGAAAGAGTGGTGTCGCATCCCTCACCAGTTGGCAACTACCACGTCTGGAGGCTAAGGCCAAAGTGGAAGCACCTTCAGGTGCAATATAACTGACGTCTAATAGACCCTGACTCCAAAAAATCCTGGCGCCATGTTAGTCCCATTCAGAAAGCATAAACTTCTCTAAAGTTAGCCCCCAGTCTAGTGGCTGAGAAGTCAACAAGCCATTACTATTATCAAACACATAGTTTTTCTCATGTGTAGCTTGTAGCTGAAGTCATTTGGCAAAGCGGTTCAGTTTTTGTGTTCAAGCGTTAATCTAAGAGTAGTGAATGCTACTGGTAAGGGAAAAGGGACATGCTAGACTGCTAGACTGTCAGTACCTGTTTCATAAGTCTGTTAAGTCTTTGTCAAATGTTTGGTCAATGAATGAGCAAGTGAATTGTGAATTTACTTAACAGATAGAGAGGCACAAACCATATATGCCAAGGATCAGTGAGTAAAATACATGATTCCTGTTTAAGTATGCATGAATACTAATCTTGCTCTCTCAAGAAACAGGACATGAATAAAAAATGGCATACAGTGGAGTGTATCATCATCTAAAAATGAATGACAGCTTAGTTGACACGTTGATGTTTACCAAAGAAAAAAAATTCAAAATAGTTCTGTGGAACCTCAGAGTGACTGATAGGATGCTTTATAACACAGACAGATGCTACAAGCAATCTCTTAATCGTATGTAATCTTTGTGGAAATAAAGGCTTCCAGTGTTGACACCCAAAATATCTCCTCCTAAACTGCAAACATCCAGCAAAGTATATTACAAGTCATTGACGTCGTGTGGTACCATTTGGCTTTTGAGGAGTCATCCACCATCTCAGGACAGGGACCACGCAAGGATCATGAGAACAGCCAGGATGCCACTTGAATGGGTGATACCTTGGCTCACCCTCTGCCTTGGACTACCTGCAGCCACCACTGGTATGTCCGCTGAATGAGACACAAACAGAACCTTATTAATTGAGAGTGTCTATCAAGTAAAAATATATATCCTGAGAGGAAAATTCAAAACAGTCAACCTAAATTGTTGGATTTTTTTTTTCCAATACCATACCGGACAATGCAAATATAAATATAGACCGCTTTTATCTGACAGTATGATAATTAGTACTGACTGTAAAAATGTTTTTCTTCTCTTTTAAGTCATGGTTCAGTCAGTGACTAAAATGCCAGTGATGACAGGTAATTGGGGTTTTTTCTTTGTAAGATGAAAGATAACAAATCAAACATCATTTATAATTTAAACTACAACATAATAAGTGCTTTTCTCTTCACAAACTAGAAGTGAGACACTCTCACGACGACCAGTTCTGCAGTACATGGGGAAACTACCATTTCAGGACTTTCGATGGAGATTTCTTCCAGCTTCCTTTCACTTGCAACTACATCCTCGCATCCCAGTGTAAAGGCAGCTATGAGGATTTCAATATTCAGCTCCAGCGACAGGAGATACATGGGGTCATCACCATCAAGACGGTCACTATGAAACTTGAGGGGATTGTTGTGGAATTAGCCAACACTTCCATCAAAGTTGATGATAACCTGTGAGTCTGTTATGATAATGTGTCTTTTCATTACCAGCCGATTACTGGTTACAGCAATGTTTAATGTCACATCTTATTACTATGATAATTTTTTTTTGGCCCTCTCTAGTGTCGCTATACCATTCAGCCAAGATGGCATTTCAATTGAAAGAAGTGCTTCATATGTCAAAATCCAGGCAAAGCTGGGTTTGGTCATCATGTGGAATCAAGAAGACTCCCTCTGGGTATGTTAATTCATATTAATTCAATCATATTGTTTCCCTCTTTCCTGGACTTCATGCATCCCTGACAAAAAAAGCATTCAATATTTTAATATCTGTATGGAGTAGAAAGAAAATAGAAACACTTGACACTGTGTATAACAATGATTTGTTTTAATGGTTAAAAAAAGGAGTATTAGGGCCATGGATGAGAAAAAAATGAGAGGAGGAAGATTTTTTTTCATCATGCACTTCGAGAAAAAAAGTCGCAATGTCGAAGAGGAAGATTTTATTATTATTATTATTATTTTGCCTTTCGAGAATAAAGTCGAAATGTTGAGAATAAAGTCAGGTCCTCCTGTCATTTTTCGTGCCTCTGTCAGCGCGCAGTCTTTCCGGGCATCCTCCCAAGCGCGCAATGGATGTGCTATTACTTTGCGGTCGTTGTTTGTTCTGTAAGCCTCCATCTACACTACATAGCGACTAAAACCATCAATATCACCATTGATAGCAATGCTGCACGACTTGGGCTTATCGTACGAATCCATGTGCCACAGCGCGTTGGATGGCTGTCTGCGTCTCAGACGCCGCGCCCGCCTGAGCTCCACAGGCTTATTGTGTCTTGTGATACAACATATCCCCTCTGAATTGCACGCAGGTGTAACTATCGATATCCTTGCATTTGTCCATTACCCGCTATTTCAGTTTGCACAAATGCGGCCACCTCTCTCAAGCTTGTGTAGTTTTTTCTTCTGAACAGATGCAGTTTTCGGCACAATCTCTTCAAAGTCCTAATGCTGACAACTACACTGTGTTTATGAGCCTAATATTATTATCATAATATAGGCTATCAATAACATGTTTGATATCATCGACTTTAATCTCGAAAGGCAAAATTAAAATTAAAATCCTCCTCTTCTGAATCAGTTCAACTTTTTTCTCGAAGTGCATGGTGAAAAAAATCTTCCTCCCCTCATTTTTTTTCTCATCCATGGCCCTAATACTCCTTCGTATCATCCCGAGTCCGTGGTCTCGAGCGTGCCAGAACAATAAATGAAAGGCACTTTTCTCAGGCGCTGTGAGTTGCAGAGTAATCCCTGATCGTCGCCTCACACACAGCTTGTCTGAGCAGCTGTCTGTATTGTTGGAATAAGACAGAATATCCTGAAACATAACAAGATATTCTACTACACATTTTACTCGGGAGATTTTGCAACAAACATGCCTGCTAAACGATATTAACCAGCTGCAGCGCGTTGGCGGACAGCACTTCTGAACGACTTAGAAGCAATTAATACGGAGACTACGTGTTGTTTAATATGACATAACGTTGGCGCGTGTGTGTGTCTTTCGCTGAAAATGTGACCGTGACTTTTTTTTTGAATGTGGGTTTTGGGCAGGCAGCTGCTTTCCCCTTTTATCGGTAGCCTTCTGCGTACCACCACTGAATCTTTTAGTAGTACGCAGTACCGGACCGCACCGGCCTATTTTCACCCCTGCGTATAAATGATATCTGATATTGATTATTTTGATAGCTTACAAATAAGCGTATATACTGAGCTCTGAAAATACATACACAATATTCCATTTGACTGCTAATCAAGAGATTAGGGAACAGATTCAGGTGAAATAAAGAACTGTGAAGATTCAGTGTCTTGCTCGATGACATATTTTTTCTGTCTATGACTGCACTGAACCTGACACACTGTGTTGATGATAATGTGTATACAAAATGTGTGTGATTGAATCGCATGTCCTTCACCAGTAGATGATGAAATTCTTTGTGGTATAGTAGAACACAAAAAAGAAAGGCAGCTTCATCAGACTACAACTAGTGACAAGCAAAAATGAAATAATACCAATTGTCGAGTTTATTCAAATCTAATTTTCACTGGTTTAAAGGTTGAGCTGGATGCAAAATTCAAGAATCAGACATGTGGCCTGTGTGGTGACTTCAACGGAGTCCAGATTTATGATGAGTTCATCAGAGCAGGTAAATACTAAATAATAAATCTTAAAAGAAACGGAATTGTACAAAATTAGTCTTTACATAAACTCTTTCTTTTTCTACAGGGGATTCTGTTACTCCTGAGGATTACGGGGAGGTCTGGAAAGTCAATGGTCCCACTGAAAACTGTGAAGAAATCTCTACAGCTACAAAGACCTGTGCAGACCAGGTATGTGAAAATGGATTTGTTTTATATAATTTCATACACAACATTTAGGTACAATTTAAATACATCATATACTTTGAACCACAGAAAGACCTCTGCAAGAACCTGCTGTCAGGACCTGCCTTCCTCAGCTGTCAAAACCTGATTGATACTGACTCCTTTATCAAAGCCTGTGCAAAGGATTTGTGCCATTGTAAGAGCAACAGCACTTCATGCTTGTGTTCGACCATCTCAGAGTACTCCCGTCAGTGTGCTCACACAGGCGGGAAACCACAGCAATGGAAAACCACGCAACTATGTGGTAAGAGCAGCAATCAAGAACACATGTATGTTCAAGCTTCAATTGTTTCAGGGTAGTTATTTATCAAAATCAGTGTTTCTGATGTGCATTTTTTTTTGTGTGCTAAACAGCAAGAACATGCCCCTTCAACATGGAGTACAAAGAATGTGGTAGTCCCTGTACTGACACCTGCAGCAACCCCCAGAGAAGCCAAATGTGTGAGGATCACTGTATAGATGGATGCTTCTGTCCACCCGGTAAGTTCCCTGATGTTAAAACCAGCACAGATCATGTTAAGAGTCCAGCAGACTTAACCCCTAGCTTGTGTATCGGTGCGTAAAAAACATGGATGAAAACATTCTACGAAACGAGACTGGCTTTTCCTTTGATGCTGCTGCTAGACAAGGCCGGCCCCAGTAGGCTATAGCGGTGACATGGGTGAACATGAGCCCAATGAGACAGACAGCAGATATAAGGACAAAAGCAAATCAGCAGAACCAAAACAATCAGAAACAAAAATTACTAAAATGATAAATCTTGGCCTTGTATTTCTCAACCTGCTGTAGCTGCTGTCTAGTAGAAATTAGCCTGTCATATCTTTTCAAATACGATTTTATTGAAATGGCCTGTAGGGTGCTGTTTTGTTGCCCTCTCTTAGTTGATTTCGGGTATAGGTATTATCATTATATTCCATGTATCTAGCCTGGCTCCAGGAAAATTGGTGCGTCCGAATTTTATTGCATCAACGATCTATAAACATTAAGATCACAGACATTTATTTGTTGTAATGAACCCAGTCCGCCCATTTCCTTGTCCCCTCAACACTGTTATCAAATGTTTTCACTTCAAGGTCCCCTACACTCACACACATTAGACCAAGGACCCCCATTTGATAAGATTTGTGCTTTTAGATGTTTTATTATAGAAAGTGTTTGTAACCCATGACCAAAATAGTCATACATTCTGTCGTTGGGTTACCTATGGATGGAATTATAGTGAAAATAAATTATTCCTCTTTTGCTTAGGTCCCCTAAGAACCCCAGGTACCCCTAGGGGTCCCCAAGCCACAGACCACTTTGAGAGCCACTGCTTTATACAGTTGCGATGCTGCAGTATATTGGACATAGGTTTGGCTGCAATCATTTAGGTGCATAATTATTATTGCCTAATGTATTGCAAGATACTGTAAAAGGTGTCAGTTGTCAAATAACGAACAGTGAAATCTAAATGAGGTGCTTGTATTAAATGCAGTTTTGTTTTAATTTTGGACGGATATGCTCAAGATTTAGTCTGTTGTTATCTGTCAAAACGTTTTAACATGTGTTAATATTTCAAAAATATTGTCTGTTATGTTCTATTAATCTGTGCACACAAATTATTGATTGAGAACACAAATTAAGTAATTGAAAAGCTATTTACTAATTTTCCCATGACACCTACGGTGTTCTGCACACTTGGGACACTGATAATAAAATAAGTGCAAAATATTTTGCAATATAAATGTAGAGCATTCTACTCTTGGTCTAAGAACTAAGCATGTCATTATATCTCTCCCCAGGGACTGTCTTTGATGACATTACACAAAGTGGGTGTGATGCTGTCAACCAGTGCTCCTGCTTACACAATGGCAAGCCATACAATCCAGGGGAAACATACTCAAGGGCATGTCATGAATGGTAATCACTTTCTTAAATTCATTATATTTATATTTACAACGTGTATTTAAGATGGTCTGTCCAGTTGAACTAACTATACTCTGTTGACAGCACCTGTACTAAGGGTGAGTGGAGCTGCAAGGATATGAACTGTCCTGGTATCTGCTCCATACTGGGGGGCTCCCACATCTCCACCTATGATGACAAAACATATACTTTCCATGGAGACTGCTCTTATGTCCTCTCCAAGGTTAGAAATTCAAACTAATTCATTTATCCTTTTTACACAAAATTGAAGTACAGGTAAATAAGAGAACAATTTGTAATCAAATATATTTTAATCCTCTTGACTTTAGGAAACTAATGGGACTTTCACTGTCCTTGGTGACCTGGTCAGATGTGAAAAATCAGACAAATCAACTTGCCTGTCTGCAGTCACTCTAATGCTGCCAAAACACACGGTAATATTACAGTATACTATGGTTCTCTCTTAATAACGTGTAATGTGTGGAAATATGTTTCCTGATGTTTTTTTGTCATTTTTTCCCGCAGCAGATGATTGTAGTTGAAGCCAACGGACAGGTCTTTTATAACAAATTGGTCTCTCAACTGCCTTTTTTCATGGGTGAGGGACCCGTTCTGTTAGTTGTATGTTTAGATATTGACATTGCTGAGTAAAGTAAAAGTCTCTTTATTCAATGTGAAAATGTTTTTTTCCTTCACAGATGACATAACAGTCTTCAGCCCATCGACATTCTTCATTGTTATCCACACCACCTATGGGCTTGATCTTGAGATTCAGCTCACACCCGTTATGCAGATCTACATCAAAGCCAGTGTGTCCAATAAGGGAAAACTCAATGGTGTGTTTTAATTCTTGAGCACATTTGATAATAGTATTAAACATCAACCTTTTACAGGGAGTACATCAGTGAGTATAAAGTCAAAGTATCTTTTTTCAGGCCTTTGTGGAGATTTTAATGATGTTGGGGCTGACGACTTCAGAACCACAAATGGATTGATTGAGGGAACGGCTGGGACATTTGCCAACACATGGAAGACCAAATCAAGCTGCCCCGATGTGACAAATATACTAGGGGACCCCTGCATTTTGAGCGTAGACAAGGGTAGGTCGCAGGCAGTATGCTCCATATTTTATTGTCACTCTTCAAAACCCTCTATCAGTAAACAGGTTTATTTGCTTTCTTTTAGAGAAATACGCCAAACACTGGTGCTCCTTGCTGTCAGACCCAAAAGGGATTTTTGCCAAGTGCCATTCTGAAATAAACCCAGAAAACTATCAAGCTGTAAGCAGTGATTTCTTTTTGTATATAGTCTAATGTGTGTGTATTAATGTATTTGTGTTATGTTGCTTATTGAACAACTGTACATTTCAACTATTCATTAAGCTTGTTGCTGCTTCTCTCTGCAGTTTTGTATTTATGATACTTGCGCCTGTGAAAACAGTGAGGAGTGCATGTGTGCTGCCATATCGTCCTATGTCCATGCATGTGCTGCTGAAGGTGTCTTACTGAATGGATGGAGGGACACCACGTGCCGTAAGTTTTACTCAAAATATAAAAATGTGCAATAAAGGAAATTGGTGTTTATTTATAGTATTCAAACCTTAAGCGATATATTTCCTTTCAACAGAGAAATACACAAGGGCCTGCCCTTCTACTTTGGTGTACGACTACCAGATGAAAAGCTGTGGTCGCACCTGTCGCTCTCTTAGTCAGTCAGACCTAACATGTGAGGTTGAAATTACTCCACTTGATGGCTGTGGCTGTGCTGAAGGAACTTACCTAAATGAGAAGGGGGAGTGTGTATCAGCCTCACAATGTGCTTGTCATATGGGAGACACAGTGGTGCGGCCCAGGCACGTCATCAGGGTCCATGGACAAACTTGGTGAGGATTTCACAAGTTTTCTTGTAAAATTTAAGCAAAACAATGTTTTTTATTGTAATATTTTGGGCATTTTATTAGTCAGCTGATCGTAGTGAGATGAAATGAGAGGAGAGAGGTGGTGAACACGATGCAACAAAGGTTCATGGCAAGAGGATGAACCAGAGATGTTGCAGCTAATGGTTGGTGCCTTAACCTCTCAGCCACAGTCTCCTGAGTGAATTGTGGGTCAACTTCACTCACTTTTAAAGTGTAGAGTACGTCCAGTACAGTGTTATTTTTTAAAACTAAAATCACTAAATAGTGAATTGCTGCATTAAAGAGTGCAGCATTTCAAAATAAGTAGCCTAGCAATGGTTGCCCTTCATGTTGTGGCAGACCCTCTGGGATCTCCACTGCTAATTGCAGGGGTGGAAGTGTGTTCCACAACTTAACTGCTTGACAGAAACATGACAAATAATATATCACATTTTTTTTACTGCGAGTGATGATTAACCCAAAAACCCCTCAGTATATTGTACTCAGTGAAGTACGGCCCTTACCGGCCTTGCCTTAAGTTTAACTTGTAAACAACTTTTCTTCTATTATTTTCAACAAAACAAATTCTTTATCCCTCTGTTGATGTTATTGGGCCTAAGCTTGAATTTGCTAATTGCTGATGCAATAGTTTCAATATTGATGGTTTTTAATCCATAATTGCACTTTTTATTGCAATGGTATTGATTTCATTTGGTAATACAGCGGTTCAGTGGACAGGAGGAAGATCCAGGGGTTTGACCTTGTGTCAGCATGGCTTTCTTCTCAAGGGATTGGTTTCACTGGACACAGGCATTTCCAGAAACACTGTTGTGTCTGTTGAACTGGAATCACTAAACTTCCCTATGTCAATGTAGTTTTCTGTTTGTTGCAGTCAAGTTAGCCTATGTGTAGACAAAGACAATGTTTTTTTGGCTCAGTGACCCTGCGTTGGTCTGCCCGAGCCCCTGTGTTAGCACCACCACTGCATTGACAGCCTGTCTGCATTCATATGAATCAGAGGTCTGCGTTTTTTTCATGTAGGGCACAAATTAGCCTGAACATGGCCTAAGGAAAACTGCAGATCCTCAAGGCTAGACCAATTGGGAACCACTGTTCGAGTTTTAGTATCAGAAAGAAACTGAGCAACAACTAGCAAGAATTAACAAGAAAATGTATTTCTCTTCTTTGTCCACCTTGTTTGTCTTTCTATGCATTCTAGCTCCTGCCATGGTGGAAAATTAAACTGTACAGGAAGCCACAAAAATGAATGTAGGTACAAAGCACTCACCCCATCATAGTATTCCTACTATAGCGAAGTATGAAAGCTATATGGTGATGTCCTTTGTAACACACTATCATTGTCATCAGCATGCGCCAGTCCAATGGTTTTCTTCAGCTGCTCCAATGCAAAGCCAGGTGACAAGGGATCAGAGTGCCAAAAAAGCTGTCAGACTCTGGACACAGAATGTGTAAGAATATCACTAACACTAGCGCATTACTATTGTTGAATATTCTATACATGTATGCTAAAGCAGCAGAATCACATGTTAACTACTCTACTATTAAACTGTATAGGTCAACACACAGTGTATCTCGGGCTGTGTATGTCCTGCTGGTCTGATGGCAGATGGTAAAGGAGGCTGTGTTGAGGAGAAGGACTGTCCCTGCCCACATAATGGACAATTTTATAATTCTGGACAGACTCTCACTGTGGACTGCAACACCTGGTGAGCTTTCATATCTTACCCTGATGAAATGCTGTGTCAGCTCTCTGTTGTAGTCACTTTTTTTTTTAAATTGAGGACATACATTGACATTAATTAATCCTTTTAAATCATAGCACCTGCAAAAACAGTAAATGGAATTGTACACATCATGAATGTGGTGGAACCTGTACCATATATGGAGAAGGGCATTACATCACTTTTGATGAAAAGGAATTCTCCTTTAAAGGGGGCTGTGGTTACATCTTCTCGCAGGTATAGCACATATTTTTGTTTAGTATTTGTGATTAGTCAAAAATCAATCTTGTCATACTAATATCAATATCTTGCAGGATTATTGTGGGGATGATATGAATGGCACCTTCAGGGTCGTGACTGAGAGCATCCCATGTGGAACAACTGAAAGCATCTGCTCCACTGTTATCAAGCTCTACTTAGGGGTATTTAACACTATTATATGCAATTGAAATAATTCTTTTAAAAGAATGCTGATTATAACTTTATGGGACTACAATGAGCGTGTTTTATTTCTTTCAGAACAAAGAAATTGTTCTTTCAGAAGAAAATGTCAGAGTTATTGAGCAAAGCAAAGGGGTGGACATACCCTATCACATCAGCACTATAGGTACATATCTTGTCATTGAGGCAAAGAATGGCCTTGTTGTCATCTGGAATAAAAAGACAACACTGATGATCACACTCAGCTCCACATTCAAGGTGAGTGAGCAGATATACAGGTAGCCAAGTGAGATACATGTTAATAAGGTTATCATTTTACAAAGTAAGCGGATCTCATTTTATACCAGGGCAGAGTCTGTGGTCTGTGTGGGAATTATGATGGGAACATCAAGAATGATTTCACCACCAGAAACAAAGAAGTTGTGGTTGAAGCCCTTGAGTTTGGGAACAGCTGGAAAGTGTCGCCTACCTGTCCTAATGCAGACAAGCTAAAAAATCCCTGCAGTCTGTACTCACACAGGCAGGCCTGGGCATTAAAACACTGCAGCATTATCAATAATGAAGTATTTGCTGAGTGCCATTCAAAGGTAAGAAAACTGCCAATGAATGTCACATGGCATATATAGTCATTGTAATTAGTTTCAGGTGTACAGAATGGCTTTATGTATAACTAGCAAGGAAAATACAATTCAGCTTCTGCTTGCATTTACAATGGCTTCCTTCAAAAAGGTGGATCCCCAAAGCTTTTATGATGCCTGTGTGAAAGACACATGCGCCTGCAATACAGGGGGAGATTGTGAGTGTTTCTGCTCAGCAGTAGCAGTCTACGCAGCAGTCTGTAAAAAGGCCGGGGCCTGCGTGAAATGGAGGACTCCCACAATTTGCCGTACGTGTTTTATTTGTGTTTCTGTGAGGAGATAAAATGAATATTACCATGTATTATGTCATCTGTCAGCATCAGCATCGGAATTTAAAGGTTCTGTAAAGGATTGTCACAGCCACTAGGTGTCGCACTAGACCACCAGCATCTCAGACCACAACAAATGCTTTGTCAGGCACACCTCAGAGCACACTGAAAACAGCCACTAAACACACAAGTTGCACAATTGAATAAAGTTACCGTGTACATAAGAGCCAACAATAAACAATCCAGCCACAACCATTAGCCCATGCTTGTATTGTTGTGACATGCTGCACAGCAATGCTGGCAGTAAGCCAGCTAGCAATAGCAACATTTGCTGAACAAATTCATGGTTGCACAAATTACTCGGAGGGGGACTCATACACAAATTATTACTGGTACTAGACTGGCTACTAGTGGCGGATCTAGAAAATTCTATATGGGGTGGCAGAGGGGTGGCAAGAGGTCTTGGCAGGGTGGCATGGGGGCACGGTATGTGGGAATCCCCATATACTGTATATGTAAATGGATTCAACAAAAGAGCCACAAAAATACTTTTAAACTATTTATTGTTATATCATGCCCAGTATAAACCCACTACCCAAGTGATTGTAGTTTCTACAACAAAATTCAGTTTGGCATTCTCATAGAAGCAGCAGGCACAAGTTTAAAAATACAGATTGACACAGGACAAAAACTAAATAAAAGGGCAACACATTAGATAAAACAACAACATACCATGGTCCAGCTGGAATTGCAGAAGGAGGACCCTCTGTCTCCCTATCATCATCATCTGCCTCCTTATCACTCCTTGCCTCTGTCACTCTTTCTGAATCTGAAACTTCATCTTTATCCCTCACATTAATTTCTTCTTTTTCCTCTTCTTCTTCACTTATTTCTTCCACTCTTCATTCTGTGGCCTTCTCCTGCTCTGACCCTCCTGGTCTCTCCAGCATGCTGTCTTCTTCTCCTTTTTCATTTCTCTCCTACTCTTCTTCCTGTTCAGTCCTCAGCATTTTCTTGCCAAAAAAACTGGCAATATCCCTACTTTTACATTTCCTTTTTCATTTTAATCACTCCAGCTACTCTGGCCTGCGGGAGTCAAGATGTGAAAAGCTCTAGTTAAAATCCTTGTATCTGATAAATATAACAAATATAAGATTTATCACACACACACAAGCAGTTATGTTTAGACTACTTAAGCCCATTGTGTTTGTCATTTTCCAAGTTTGACAGTAAGGGAAGCAACCTGGTCTAATTTGTGCAGCCTCATTGCTGTGATATGTGAGAGTATGTGGATTCTATAGTACTGCTTAGCTAATCAAATAAAAATGATCGATCTCCTAGCACTGTCACTGTCAGTTGTAACTTAACGCCCCGAAACAGCGACCCTCTGTTAAACGTTATCAATTCAAACATGCCAGTTTTCAATATTTTGTATCAAGCTCTTCTGGTCTTTAATAAAAATCAAAACTAATCAAAGTGCAAAATGCTCCTACAAATCATGAGTGAGCAATTTCACTTTTGGCTAATGATTAATGGACGTGCTGTTATTGCTGAGTCGCCTTTATCTTACATTAAATTCATTCCAAATTTAACTTTTCGTTAAATTGGTGCGTTTAAACGTCACCTGGGGAAACCAACCGTTCTCGGAGCACCTCAGCTGTTCCACTCTTTGCAGGCAGACTCGCTCTGTGTGAACGCCACTCTGCACGTTTGATGCAGGGCCGTGGCTAAATATTTGAGAAGCCTAAGATAACATTTACAATGATTCACTTTTGGTCAATTCATTGTTTGATTCAGTGCTTTGGGAAGATTGTGGACATAGTGGCAGTTTGTTTTTAGTACAATTTTAAAAACACAAAAGTTAGGGGGGCAGCTGGGGGGGCAAGGCTTTACAGTGGGGATGCAGCTGCCCCCCCCTTGCCCCCCTGTAGATCTGCCCTTGCCGGCTACCAAAACAAAGACCAGAGAAACTCAGATTACAACACACAGAGGGGGTGTGACTTTGTTGTCTGCTAAGGACGCCATTACTACACTTAGCTAATCTTTACATAGAACATAGTCTCTCTTTTACAGAACCTTTAATAATATAGTTTTCAAATTAAGGCTGACACTCATTGTATTATAAAGGTTTCATAGTTAATGTTAATTAAGTATGAGAATAACTATATTAATGTCCCTTTCTTTGTTCCATTAGCTCTATTCTGTGATTTTTACAACCCTGATGGAGAGTGTGAATGGCACTATGAGCCTTGTGGAAAACCTTGCATGAAGACATGCAGGAATCCCTCAGGAATATGCTACAATCAAATCCCAGCATTAGAAGGTACAAATGACATGAAAGGGATTATATATGTATAATTAAGGCTACTATTATTTAGAGAGAAATAATTGACCATGAATGGTCTTTTCTACTTAGGCGGTTTAGCAGAAATATGCTTTTTTTGTGCTTACTGATGTGTTATGGATTTTTCATTCAATTTCACCACTCAGAGTTGCACACAAGGTTTAGGTTAGACACCTTGTCAGCACCTGTTCTTTTCTAGTTTTGCAGTTTAATTTAACATGTAACTTTTTAAGGGTGCTATCCAAGATGCCCACCTGAAAGACCTTATGTGAGAGAACCTACCATGGAGTGTGTATCAAAGGAGAAATGTGGCTGCTATGATGATGAAGGAAAACATTACAAAGATGGGGAATTCATGCCTCCAAAGGAAAACTGTCACAACTGGTAAGAAAACTTCCTTAGTAATGCTAGAGTTGGTGAAAAATGAATAATTATTTATCATTATTAATCAATAATAATTAATGATAACCTATATATTTTTTAAGAGCTGTTATACTGAAATAATGTACACTTGTTCTTCAACTATATGGAGTGAAAACTATCACAGTAGCTATCCTTATATGTATTTATATAGTAAAGAAATTAAAGTGGCAATAGACAAGTTTTTACTTCATCTTATCATTGTAAAGTAAATGTTGATTTCAAAATTTAATAGCTAAGGAATAATGATGCTATCTGCATTTAGATCGGTTCCCTATAAGCCTAGCTTCCACTATGCAATTCTGTCTGCCACTGGGCACAAAACTTTATGAAATAATTAAGACTCAATTTACAGCACAAAAAAAGCACGTCTGCTGCTGTGCAACCAAAACAGAAAGAGGGTAGTTCCTTTGTTTTCCCGAGTAGTCATCTAACTGTGGAAACCTGGTGAAAGAAAAGAGCCTTATTGTCGGAGAAGGCAAAGAAGGTGAGGACAGAGAGTGATAGAAACTGAGGTAAAACAAGAGTGAACCTCAGATGGGCATTAACTCGATGGAGAAAGCCATGGTTGGACTAGGATAAAAATTCAGCCCTGGACTTATCCACCAGGACTAGAGAGACGGTCGGTAAAGAGATTGACAGGGTTAGTAAAAGCAGTCCCGATGGCTTTCTTACTATGGAGAGAGCTCCAAACCGACACTCAGTTGGCCTTATTTCTACTTATTAATACAACCAGGGGTTTTACTCTGCCTACATCATTGCACTGAGATCGAGGTTTCAAGTTCAAAATCTTAAAAGGTTAAAAAGTTGTTGTTCTTCTAAATTCTTACATCTATGAATCATTGTCCATTTGATAATATAAACAAAGAAACCATTTTCTGCTGGTGTCCTTTCATAAAATAAGCAGTAGTTAAACTTACTATGTTCAGTTATATTTGAGCCAGTCTTTGTGCAGCGGCACCAACATTAATACTACTTGGAAATGCAAGGGGGGTTAAGCTGAAAGGTTGCCGATTGCCACTTTAAGGTAATTGTGAAAATAACTTGAAATGAGACAGAAGAAATTAAATATAGACATAAGGCAAAAAATTTACATTCATTCTGTTTACACTGTACATATTTTCAAGATTAACTTTTCTTCCTTCATTTATCTTTCAGTTATTGTTCCTCAGCAAAGGTGAATTGCAGCTATGATGTCCACGGTGAGAATCATAAACATTATTATGGTTATAATTAGTTTTGGGTGATATACAAATAATATGATATATGATATATGATATATATCTTGATATTTTGAAATCTCCTATAAAGCACCTCATAATTGCATAATTTAATACCTTGATGTATAAAATCGCAGGAGTATGATGATTCCAGTCCTTGCAACATTTGTCTGAATTAAAACAGACTTTTTTTGCTGTATATTCATCAGTCGTTTCTATTAGAACAATTTTAAATTTGCAAAAAGGGAGAAATCATAACCAAATGACAAGACTCCCTGAGAAAGAAATTTCACCCTAAGGTCTTTGTTTTTCATTTCAGCTCCCATTTTAAAAGGTTAGAGTGGCCTTTTTTTCAAGCATCACATGCGCGGTTTCCAGCAAAATAGACATGCTAGCAACATTGCATAAAACAGACACCTTTGGAGGGGTGGGGTAGTGTTTGTGAGAAAGAGACCACCACAGGAGAAAGCATGAGGAGCGAAATGCCTATGTGACTTTAATGCCGGTGTCTTAGAAGACTTATGTGACAATTTATACTCGGTGTTGGTGATATAGTCATTTCCTTTATTCCACATGAAACAAGCTGCAATACATCAATTATATTTGATATATTGCCCAACCCTAGTTATAGTTTTACCGATTGCCTCAGTTCTCAATGACAAAGCTACATAATGTACAAATTAATTGAAAAGACAATATTATGAATGGTATGAAAACAATAAAGATTTGAATGATGCCTTCTCTTTTTTGCAGCTTGCACTTGTTCATATAAAGGACATATATACAAGTATGGAGATAAGGTCTATGACACACATGATGGAGATGGAACCTGTATCACTGCTGTTTGTGGGAAAGATGGAAATATTACCAGAAATATAAGAAGCTGCCCTACAACTCCACCCACCCAAACATCAACAACAACAGCCTTTACTTTCATCACATCTGGTAAGAAATAGACTTTCACATCATAAGAGTGGAAGATTTCTAGTGAGTGAATTTTGAACATTTGAAAGATGACTTGATGATTTACCCTTTTACTTTTTTTGGCATCACAGAAAAAACAACCTCAACAACGAAAGAAATGACAATCAAAACAACAAATCTCATCTCTCCCACTCCAAGTTTTACAAGTGAGGTCGTGACCACCACCACAACAACAACCACAGAAAAACCCACCTCCACTACAACCACAATCACAGAAAAACCCACAACAAAAACCACAGAAAAACCCACCTCCACTACAACCATAATCACAGAAAAACCCACAACAACAACCACAGAAAAACCCACCTCCACTACAACCATAGTCACAGAAAAACCCACAACAACAACAACCACAGAAAAACCCACCTCTACTACAACTACAGTCACAGAAAAATCCACCTCCACTACAACCATAATCACAGAAAAATCCACCACCATTACAACAACCACTGAAAAACCCACTAGCACTACAACCACAGAAAATCCCACCTCCACTACAACCACAACCACAGAAAAACCCAAAACAACTAAAATCATAGAAAAATCCACCACCACTACAACCACAAACACAGAAACACCCACGAGCACAACAACAACCACAGAAAACCCCACTTCAACAACAACAACAATCACAGAAAAACCCACAACCACAGCAATAACAGGAAAGTCAACAACAATAATCACTGAAAAGCCCACTGCCCTTACGACTAAAAAACCCACAACACCTGCTGAAGAAATTACAAATCCAGTGGTTACATCAACACCACATACAAAACCACAGGGTGAGATTACAACTACAATATCTACAGAAAAGCCCAGCACTAGTTCTGTAACAACCATAGAAAAACCCACAACAACCACAGAAAAACCCACCACTACAACAACCACAACCACAGAAAAACCCACAACAACCACAATCACAGAAACACCAACCAGCAAAACAACCACTGACTGCTTTCGTTGTAAGTGGTCAGACTGGATAAACAATGATTACCCTGACAATGGTGGAGATTATGAAACCATAGACAAAATTACTGATCCAGATCTAAATGTTTGCAGTAAACCTCTGGAAATTGAATGTAGAGCAAAAGAATACAAAGATATACCTTTGAAAAACTTGGAACAAAAAGTAACATGCAATCCAACAAATGGACTAATCTGTCATAACAAAGATCAAGATACATCTCCTATTTGTCTCGACTATGAAATACGAGTCAAATGTTGCATTAACATTTGTGGGCCTTCAACCACAGTTACATCTTCACCAACAACTACAACAGAAAGGTCCTCCACAACGTCAGTAACAACTACAGAAAAGCCCAGCACTAGTTCTGTTACAACCATAGAAAAACCCACAACAACCACAGAAAAACCCACCACTACAACAACCACAGAAAAACCCACCTCCACCACAACCATAATCACAGAAAAACCCACAACAACAACAACCACAGAAAAACCCACCTCCGCTACAACTACAATCACAGAAAAACCCACTTCCACTACAACCACCACCACAGAAAAACCCACCTCCACCACAACCATAATCACAGAAAAACCCACCACCACTACAACAACAGTCACAGAAAAACCCACTACAACAACAATCACAGAAATGTCCACCAGAACAAGCAGAAGTACATTAAAGTCCACCACCTTGACAACAACAGAAAAGTCAACTGCAACTTCCACAATCAGTGAACGACCCACAACCACAACGAAATCAACCACAGAAACACCAGTTGTAACAACTGAAAAAATCATCACAGCCACAGGAAAGCCTACTACCCAACCATCAACGACAGAGAAGCCCACTTTTGAAACTCCAACTGCAACACCTTCAACTTCTCAGTCTTCAGCTTCAGGCAGAACAACTTTATGTTTTTGCAAGTACCTGGATCAGATTTTCTCTCCTGGTAAGTAATGTGCTTAGCTCGTGCTCGTCATCATTTGGTTTTCATACTAGTACAATGATATTTTGGTCATAGTTACACTTCTCCTTACCATGTAGCATGCCAGAACACCTTAAGTGAGAGATGTTTGTGCTCTGATGTCAAATCCTATTTGCACTGAGATCTGTTACCAGAGTCCACAAATGTGGTAAAACTGATGTGTATACAGGCAATACACAAATGCTAACAAACACAATTGGCTTCATTCAGTTCAATAAAGGGTTTTTTCATCCTTATCTATGCAATAGTTACCTTTAATGGTTAGCCTGCATAGTGGAGGGATAAGTAACCACAGTTTGGTCATTACCTCGTCCCTACTGGTGCTGTAGTCAAAACATGCATCAATTGGAGCAATATTTAGCTACGATTTAGTTGGAATGATATGGTAGAGTAAATCAATTTCCCCCATAGACTTTGCATTTAAGCATCAACTTTGAAAACATTAATGTGGTCAGACTTGTATTAACAAAAATGCATTAAAAAGACAACAGCAACCCTGGCTTTTGATCTAACTTCATTGTTTCCCCCCCATATAGGTAGTTTCATGTACAACAAGACTGATGGAGAAGGCTGGTGTTTCACTGCATACTGCAGTTTAACTTGTAGTGTTGAGAAGCATGCTACACCATGTCACTTCACTACTCCACAAGCAACTAGCACCACCACATTAAGCCCTGCCACTACAACACAAAGTGCCTCAACTGTAGTCAGTACAATGACAGGATCCACATTGAAGCCTTTCAAAGACTGTCCATATCTAAAGCCACCTAGAAAGGTATTCAAATTCAGTTATATAAACATTTACTTGGAACACATTAGAACACAGGCCAATTGTTATCTTATTTAAATTCCTTTCATTCATTAAGGTCCCAGTTAGCTTAATCAAAGGTGACGCTGTTCTTCCTGGTGTCCAATCACATAATTAACAAACAACATAAAAACACATTCAAGCATCCCATAACAACAACTCACAACATACAAAACCAGACAGAGATATTACACAAACACATAAATAAACAAATAGCTCCAAAAAACAAAATATTTTACAGGTAAGTAATATGACATTGCTCAGCAATTTATATGTCACTAAAACACGTAACACTTGCATATACTGCAATTCAACTTACCATTATATCTAAGTACATTTTCCCTTGTTCCCTGAATTTCACAAAATTATAGATGTATATATTAAAATAAAATATGCATACATTTACTTAGGGGACTCAAACATAATATTTCTTTTGCTATTCTTAGTTTGTTAAAAAAGCACTACTTTGCCATTTACAGCATGGCGAGTCATGGAAGCCAAACAACTGCACCACAGCAACATGTGACGATGGTAAAGAAATCACAGAACATGTGCTATGTGAAAGCATGACCATGCCTGTATGCGAAAATGGGCACCCACCAGTTAAGGTCTATGATGAAGCAGGCTGCTGTTTTCACTACAGCTGCAGATGTAAGCTCAGACAAAAACATTTTAAAGTTCAAGCAGCATCATAAGACTGCTGCACATTCATGCAGCAAAACACAATATATAGTTTTCTCTGATGTAACATGTAATGTTATCTCAATCTAATATTTACAGGTGTTTGTACTGGCTGGGGAGATCCTCATTATACGACATTTGATGGTCAATACTACAGTTTCCAGAAAAATTGTACATACGTCCTGGTCAAAGAGATCATTCCCAAACACAATTTTAAGATTCTCATCGACAATGAAAACTGTGATGCCTCTGGAACTGTGACCTGTACTAAAGCCTTGATTGTGTTTTACAAGGAGTATGAAATTATTCTTTCACAGGAGAGAATCCCAAAGACCGTAAACTTGGTAACTATGGCTACAAAAAAACTTGAATATATTAAATGATATGCAATGCTAATCTGAAGAAAATGTTTTGTCTTGTGTTATATATGGTGAATATGAATAAGCCTGAGGCCTGTTTAGAAAGACTCTTACAAATGTTACAATTGTTTAGGTGCACATCAACGGCAAGCGGGTATTCCCAACTTACTCTAATAAAGACTTCATCATCACAAGTACAGCAATTCGGCTTTTTTTGAGAATCCCGGCAATTGATGCAGAAGTGACATTCAAAGGACTTGCATTCAGCGTTGAATTGCCATTTGCCCTTTTCCACAACAACACAGAGGGACAGTGTGGTAAGCTGATAAGAATTTGTTAGCATAAACTTTGTGAAAAGCAAATGAGGGTGCATGTTGCATTCATAGATGTAACTGCCATTGGATTTAACAAATGTGGTAACAAATGAGTTGTAATATCTGCCATGTTCATATTTATTTTCACAAGGTACCTGTGACAATAACAAGAAAAATGACTGCAGATTACCAAATGGCCAGATTCATCCCTCATGCTCTGAGATGGGATATCACTGGCATATACCCGACAAGAATAAGCCATATTGTGAGGAACTGTCTCCTCCACCAACACCAGGACCTACACCTACACCAACAACCTGCAAACCTGATATCTGTGAAATTTTGATCAGCAAGTAAGGATTTACAGAATAAACATGAACACATTATACCACTTCATTCAGCAGTATCACTCGATATAACACCCTACTTTCTTTCGGTTTGTACATTAAGGGTGTTTGAGAAATGCCAGGAAGTCATCGCACCAGAGCCCTTTTATGAGGCTTGTAAATTTGATGTTTGCCACATGCCGAATTCCACTGTGGGTTGTTCAAGTCTGGAAGCATATGCAATGTTGTGTGTTGAAGCATCTGTCTGTGTAGACTGGAGGAGCATCACGAATGGACAGTGTGGTAGGAGGGTTTTGTTTCAGTAGAAATCAAATAATGTTATTCTCAGATGTCCTGATTACCTTGTTTTTCATGTTTAAATCCACTTTCTCTTATTGTAGAATATAAATGTCCAGAAAATAAAGTCTACAAGCCTTGTGGACCAAGCTTTGTACCAACTTGCAATACAAGGTAATCCCTCAGTTTTATTTATGCAATATCACAAATTAAATAATGTCAGCATCTTGTAATTTAACAAGGCTAAGTTTCCATGCTTACACCTCTGAGAGGCTGTACTTAAGCTGACCTAAATGCTAACATCAGGATGCTAACATGCTCACAATGACAATGCTAACATGCTGACGTTAAGCAGATATTTGGTCATAAACCAAAGTATATACCACAAATTCCAATTTTGATATAATGGTGGTGCTAGAAAAAATAGTCAAGTGATTACCAAAGTGATTACAGTTGATCCTGATGGGGACATGAATGTCTGTAACAAATGTCTTGGCAATCTATCAAATGATTGTTGAGACATTTTAACTTACAACCACAAATGTTAACTGTATTGTGGCAATAGAGGAAAAGTCAGAGGATCACCAAAGTCATTAGTATTCATCATCTAGGGACCATGAACATTTGTACAACATTTCATGGCAATTAATATAACTGTTGAGATATTTCAGCCTGGGCCAAAGTAGTGGACAGACAGACATTGCTATCCCTAAAGCCTGCTAGCATGACAAAAAAATAAATAAAAAAATCAATACTCAGCACTGCATTATACACATCATTTATCATTTTATTCCTGAAATTATTATGTGTATTTTTCACCATCAACTGTCTTCACATTTAGATACAATGAGAAGTATGCACAATTCCAGGGAGAAAAAGCTGAACAGAACACTGCCTTTAATCAATTCATTGAGGGATGCTTCTGCCCAGAGGGGATGACTTTATTCAGTTCAAACTCTGACATCTGTGTCACCTCCTGTAAGAGCATTTTCTTTGGTGAAGAAAAATCTAATTCTTTGTGAATGAATGAATGTGCAGGTAAACTCAGTGTTTTTATGTTGAAGGTTGCACTGGACCTGATGGCCAACCCAAGCAGGTATGCTACGTTGCATGAAAACACTACATTGCATTCTTATTATTCACAGTGTATTTGTTGCTGTCATAACAACACTTCTGTTCCATCACTCAAACAGCTTGGTGAGACTTGGCAGAGTGGCTGTCAGCAGTGTGTTTGTGATCAGGACACTTTGAGTGTTCAGTGTAAGCCTCTCACATGTCCCACTCAAGAACCAGTTATCTGTACCAAGGTGGGTGAGGTGTTGGTGAACCGTACAGTGGACTGCTGTGAGAGACTGACATGTGGTGAGTGATTTGAAACACCACTCCTACATCTGCTGACAGTGTTTTAAGAGAGAGGTAGAACAGTTTAATCATCATGAGAATTATAACCACAGATGTCTGTGACTGACTGAAATAGAGTTGAGTGATTATGAGTGATAATTTTACAAGTACATATAGGCAAAATTACATCACAGTCTTTGTCATTAATTTATGTGTTTTATGATTTTGTCAGACCGTATCATGGTTATAATTTCAGGATTTTAGCAGGGCAGAGCAGCAGCTTGGAAATGGCTAGGAGGTTATCATATAGTCTTAATGGACTACATTTGAGTCACTATTTCGTACTTGTTCCATTGTCAGACAACATAAACAGTAAAACATGTAAATGAGAACAGCTTTATTGGAAATTCAGCTGCATTAAAATACTAGATATGTGAGCACATAGAGTAGGAGAGAAGCAAACAGATAAAGAACTGAAACTGGCTGACACAAATAAAAAATTTGCTGAATGTGTTGCAAATATGACACAATGATGTTAGCTGTTTACAGCAATTCCACAAGTTTTCAACTACGTCCTCAACTTTGCACATTGACCATACACGGTCCAGCCATATACAAGGTTTTGACCTTGTCTTGTTGATCACTGTCACTTATTATGCAATTAATTGACCCACTTTTATTTTAAGTTATGTTACAAATAATCACCTATTTTCATTTTATGTTACCCTCACCAACCCTGGAAATGTCTTACTTTTCAACCAACAGAATGTGATAACAAACGCTGTTCATTGCCAACACAGAAGTGTAAACTTGGATTTGAGTTGGACATCCACATATTGAATGATAGTTGCTGTGCTCAATCCCTCTGTGGTGAGTTCTTCATAAATGTTTCATTTAGATTTACTTAAAGTATTAGTGAGTGAAAGATTTACAAGCTAAACTAAGCATGAGGCTTTCATGTGATCATAATTGTTAACATGTTTTTAATCTAGTACCCAAAGGTGTCTGTGTCTTCAATGATACTGAGTACAAGGTAAGAAAATGTATACCATATATATTTTCAAGGTGCACTGTTAAGAATATATTGCACTGCCCTTCTGTATCCAGTGTAGTCACACCAGAGTCACATTTGCTTTGCTGGACTCTATATGAAATTGACTCAGACTTTACATTTTATTGTTTACAGCCAGGTATGGATTTCTCCAAAAACCCATGTGAAACATGCCACTGCACTGAAATTCAGGATCCCAACAGCAAGTTGAACACGATTAAATGTTATCAGAAGCAGTGTTTCATACACTGTCCACAGGTACTTTGCATGGAAATATTAAGAGTATTGCAGTTTTAATCATTTGAATTTGAAGCCAGTGAAGTTATATATGGTACTAAAGTATTTAACTTGAGAGTACATAGTAAATCTAGGGGAGCTCACTCATACACTTCACTCTCAGAAATCTACCTGAACTGTACTGCTGATCTGTGTGATAGCTGTTGATGCAAAGACTTTGTTATTTACATGTACAGGATGATTGTTTTGAAGATGTACATTTTGTGGATGTCGCCTCATGATACAAATGCTTATCAAGTTAAACTAAAATGCAAAACTAATGTCTTTTCACTTATCCATTTAGCATACAGTTTTGTAGATCTTTTGTTTTATTTGCTCAGGTTTAGGACATCTCATCTTTCCAAAACGATGGAGATGAATAAGATTTAGTTTGTGCTGCTGCTGAAGAAATTGTCCACTGTTTACTGTCTATTTTATGGACCATTCAGAGAAACATTGTCTCTGGAAAAAGTCTTCTGTTGATTTTTCTTAACAAAAAACCTTTGCGTTTTGAGCACCGCAAATGTTTCTTTTTTGTGATTGGGTTAAAACTATCATGATAGATGAAAGTATCCCGTAGATACTACCAGTCTCTAATTACGTATACATTTAATCGATTACAGTTCAGACCATATTGATTTGTGCATTTTTTTCAAATAGGGCTATGTGTATGAACACCAACCTGGACAATGTTGTGGAACATGTAAAAAGACAAAGTGTGTTTTAGAGTTCCCAGGTCTCACTCCGATAATTATTGAAGTAAGTAGATAGTAATGGAAACATCTTCAGAATCAGTGTCTGTAACCTTTAATTGTGTTATTAGTTACAATTGTGTATATGTACTAATTGACCACTTCTACACTTCTGACAGCCTTCTCAGTCTTGGTCACCACCAGGTGACAATTGTACCAAATATGATTGCCAAAGGGTGAAGGATGAGTTTATAGTCTCTAAAATCCAAACAATATGTGCTGAATTTCATCCAGAAAACTGCATTCCTGTGAGTATAATCCAGCTCTAAAAGGAGCATAAATTCTTATTTCTAAATGTCTGTTAATATCGCTGAACTGATGCTGACTCATCTTAACGTTCACTTCACATCCAAACTGCATCAAAAACAATTCAGAATTTGCTTTTGTCAAATTGAATAACAACAATTAGGGTCTGCTTTTTGTATTTATTAATTTTTGTTTGTACCTTTCTGAAATTAAACTTTTGATTCAATCTAATTAGTCTAATAAACATTTTAAATGTACTTGGATTGTGTAGAAGGCCAAAATTTGCACTGCAAGCCAAAACAAAATAAATATATCTAAATGGGCTAAAATGATAAATATTTTGAGCTGATGTGTATGGTTAGAGAAAAATGAGGGACATAAATACACCAAATGTGCTCAAATACACAAATAATGAAGAGGAAATAACTTAATATCGCCTTGAGCAAAAGCATTGGTAATACACTTGTGTGACTGTATAATTGTTACTGTTGTATACTTCACAGTCCATATTGTTTATATTACAGGGAACTGAACAGACTGACAAGTATGGTTGTTGCAAAACCTGTAAGTATTACTCAGTAAAATCTAATTAAACACTATTTTTCAGTGAACTTTCTTTAAAATGCATTTTTACATATATCTTATAAAATCCTATAAAAGTAATGGTTTCCTAATTAGTATAATTCCACTGGCAAGTGAGTCCATGGCAGTATGTGTCAATAGTGGCAGTATAAATAATGTCTCCATGATAATTTGTCTCAGACTGATACCTACAGGCTCATTCTGGAAACATATCTACATCTTTGTGGTCAGACAAAACCTATAATGTTGTTTTTTACATAAACAACAGTCTGACCGGAATTCATTCATAATGGTTCAAAGGCTAAACCTTCAATTTCCTCCCACATATTTGATGCTTTATTTTGTTTTGTCACTGAAATGATCATGTACCCACAGTTGTGTGCTGCATGTAATATTTCTGGAAAGATGAAAGAACAATTCATGTGTCATTCACAGGTACTCCTCATTACAACTGTCAAGTGAACAGGAACACCACCTATCTGCAGACAGAGAATTGCAAGTCAGTTGTGCCAGTGGAAATTGCAGCCTGTAAAGGATCCTGCGGAGCTTCCTCATCAATGTGAGATTTATTAGAAAGTATCTGAGGATAATGGCAGGATAAATGTTCATTTACATTGAACAGCAGGTGGTACACTGACACTGATCCTGACTGAACATTTATTTACAGGTACTCTGCGGAGAGCAACAAGTTGATGCATTCCTGCTCATGTTGTCAAGAAATGGCCACCAGTAAGAAGGAGGTGGAGATGATCTGCTCTGATGGCAGCAAGATAAAGCACACCTATGTTTCGGTTGACAAGTGCAGCTGCCAAGTTGCGAAATGTACTAAGAACTAATGAAAAAACTTTGAAACTGAAAACTTATCTGACTAAAGTACTCTTATAAACTTTGATGATTCCTCTTCAAAAACTATTAGAGAATCAAGACTCAATATGTGAAAACCACTGAAGACATACCTCTGTGCATTAGCTGAAGGCGTGGACCTGAGAACAGTCCAGTACAGGATATGTTACAGCAAATTAGTTGAATGTTTAAAACAGCGGCCTGAAAGGTTTTTCTAACATGAGCATCGCTTTGAGCTGTTACACCTTTGTGTTTTATGTCAGTAATGCTTAGGGCCACCGGTCCAGGTAGTGTTTCATGATGACAGCACATATTGGTGTCATGGTCTTTTGTAGCTTTTGAAGAGGTAGTTCCTTTTTCCAAACTTTATGATATGGTGTTTTCATGGTGTGTCTCCTCCTTAAACTGTGTATAATTTGAGAGATAAATGCAAGGTTGTGATATTCAGTGCATAGCAGTTATACTTTGCTATCCTTTCTTTCTTTGTACTTTCTTTTGCATTGGACATGAGGAATATATTGTGATCATATATGGGTAAAAATAAATTTAAAATATGAATTTAAATTTGAATTGTTTGTTGGCCATCATTTCTAACAGCTCCATTCACACAAATGATGATCCACTCAATGCAGCTTAGTGATAAAGATGTGTTAAGAGTATCCATGCTATTTTTGTCAAATATCAGTTGTGTCAAACTTAAAAACTATTGATTGTGTCCTTGTTTTTTCTTATTTCTCATTCAGATTTAACTTGGTATTGGTAATTTGTTATTAACGGGAAATCTTTTAATTTCATTAAATAATATTATTCCATTTACCTAGGTTCATGACTTAATAAAACGATTTCATTATTATTTTTTATGTTTTTGACATTGGCTAATAATTTAAATAATGGTATTAAAAATGTTTATACTTATACTAAGGATTTCTTAATATTTGGAATGTTAACAGTCGTTCCGGGCATATTCGCATAGAATGCTTCAAGTTGGCACATGACACTTTTGTGTAAATTGCAGCAGATATATGTGCATAGCTATTGTTGCATCACAGTCAACTACTGTTGCTGTCACAATCACTTATTGTTGCTTACAGTCACATTTTTGTTGCATCAGTCAAGTGTCTCTGCATCATAATGTCAATCACTTGTTGCATCGCAATCCCCTAATGTTGCATCAACAATTACCTTGTTGTATCACACTCACCTGTTGTTGCATCACTATCAACATACAGTACAGTATAACTACTACTACTAGTATAAAACCAATTGTATGGTAAGGTCTGCTAGAAAATAGTAGTACTAGCTTGTAAGGTATCTGTTATAGACCCCCTCCAATGAAAAACCAGAAACCAAAGTTTGTAATCTTGTTAACAGGTGTTAACAGGTGTTTTTTATACATTAAAAGACATCATGAGCAAAGTACGCAGTCAATGCCATAACTGCATATTTCCACTTTGAACTACAGTGAAACCAATGACAGTCTAAATAAAAAAAACGGATTCAGACAGCCAGAGGTTTCATATGTCCAAAACCTAAGGAACCAATCCCATCAAATTGCAGGACAGACCTGACAAGTATGGTTGTTGCAAAACCTGTAAGTATTACTCAGTAAAATCTAATTAAACACTATTTTTCAGTGAACTTTCTTTAAAATGCATTTTTACATATATCTTATAAAATCCTATAAAAGTAATGGTTTCCTAATTAGTATAATTCCACTGGCAAGTGAGTCCATGGCAGTATGTGTCAATAGTGGCAGTATAAATAATGTCTCCATGATAATTTGTCTCAGACTGATACCTACAGGCTCATTCTGGAAACATATCTACATCTTTGTGGTCAGACAAAACCTATAATGTTGTTTTTTACATAAACAACAGTCTGACCGGAATTCATTCATAATGGTTCAAAGGCTAAACCTTCAATTTCCTCCCACATATTTGATGCTTTATTTTGTTTTGTCACTGAAATGATAATGTACCCACAGTTGTGTGCTGCATCCCATCAACTTGCGGGAATTAATAAACCTGAAACCTTATCAGTACATAGAGCAAGAGTTTGCATTAGAACAACCACTAACACTGTGTCAGCCACTGTCAAATACAAGCTAACAAACAACATAAACAAATAGGCCTAACTAAGCTTACCGTCTCGTCTCGTCGTCTCCCGCTTATCCGGATCCGGGCAGCAGCCTCAGCAAAGAGGTCCAGACGGCCCTCTCCCCAGCCACTTCCACCAGTTCCTCCGGGAGAATCCCGAGGCGTCTCCTCTCACCAGCACACAACTTTCAACACACCAGAGTTCGCTACCGCGGGAGAATGTACCGAGGACGTATCCAAAGGCCAGCCCGCCGAGATTTTGAATAATCCCCGCCCACGCGGGTTCCTTGGTCGACCTCGAGGGTCTCCTCCGCGGTGGGACATGCCCGAAACACCTCCCGGGGAGGCGTCCAGGAGGCATCCTCACCAGGAGTGCCCGAACCACCTTCAACTGGCTCCTTCTCGAACATGGAGGAGCAGGGCGGGCTCTACTCGGCGAGTCCCTCCCGGATGCACCGAAGCTCCTCTACCTAGTCTCTAAGGCTGCAGCGCGGCCACTCCTGACGAGAGGACGCAAACTTCATTTCGGGCGCCGCTTGTATTGATGTCGCGATCTCGTTCTTGTCGCGTCCATTACTCAAGCTATGACCAGTAGGGAAGTGCAGGATCGGAACGTAGAAGTCGAGCCGGGTAAAATTGAGAGCTTCGCCTTGCCGGCTTAGGCTCCCTTTCCCAGCACAACGCGAGCGCGATTCAGCGGCCCCGCATCACTGCTGACGACCGGTCGCGCCATCCGTCATCCAATCGACTGACTCGATTGTCCCGCTCCATCCTATCCCCTTACTACATCGTGAACAAGATCCCCGAGGATACTTAAACTCTCCACCTTGAGGCAAGAGCCCCCCCACCCCCCGACCTGGAGCGGGGCAACCACACGGCCGTTTCCGGCTGAGAAACCGAAATGGCCTTCAGACTTGGAAGGTTGCTGATTTTCAATCCCAGCCGTTTGTCACACTCGCGCGCGAGACCGCCCAAAGCGAGAGCTGAAGGTCGTGCGCTCGATTGAAGAACTAAGAGGACCACATCATCCGCAACAAAAAGCAGAGATGAGATTCCTACAGCGCGGGCCATCCCGGAAACCAGAACCCAGGATTCCCACCACCCGGCTCGCGCCTACAAATTCTGTCCATAAAAGTTACCTAGACAGGAACGGTGACAAAGGCTGCCCTGGCGAGTCCGAACCCTACCCCCGGGGACAGGTCTCGCACTTCACTGCCAGGCTACGCGAACTGAGACTGGGGACAGCAACTCACGTCTTGGTACAGGGTTTATGGCGCAACTATCACTAAGCCGGGGGCCACTGCACCCACTACGTTCCCGTAGAGTGCCCCACGACAGGAGGAGCCTCTGCGAATGGGAACTATCGGACCGTATCGTACGAAGCCTTCTACCAGATCTTACAAAACACAATGTGGACTGGATTGGCAAACCCATGCTCCCTCCAGCACACCCAAGCAGAGGCGTAAAGGAGACGTGAGGTCCACAGAATCCACGCCCAGGACGGAATAAACCAGACATTGACCTCCTCCTCGATCTGAGGTTCAAACCTATCGGACGGAACCCTCTTTTCCAAGTACCCTGGTGTAAGGCAGTATGGTCATGCTGGCTGGGGGCTGAATTGTACTTGTCGAGGGTATAAAAGGCAGCCGTGTCCCTCTCTCGTCCTCTCACTTCCTGGTCCGAAGCCCCTTCCGCTTCCCGGCCTTCCGCTTCTTCCTCTGCTCTCGAGTCGGGTAGGTGCGTGGCTGCAGTCTCTGCAGGTTGCTTCTTTTTTAATCACATTAACCTCTGCATTGAATTGTTTAACTTTGTGTGGGTGTGTAGTGGTCCCTGGTGATTGAGGAGACGGTGGCGATTCTCCCTGTTCGCTATAAACATTAACGGACAAGGTACAGACACCTTAACATTTATGT
This sequence comes from Seriola dumerili, assembly GCF_002260705.1. Taxonomy (NCBI): domain Eukaryota; kingdom Metazoa; phylum Chordata; class Actinopteri; order Carangiformes; family Carangidae; genus Seriola; species Seriola dumerili. The sequence continues at coordinate 328,606 of NW_019174497.1, read as the reverse complement.
TCCATTCCAACGATAGCCGTTAGCTCAGGTGTTAAACACCTCACCTGTCCAACTTTTTTATAGCGGATCCCGAACGCACCGCAGACGCTCCGGTCCAGTACAGAGCGGAGCAGAGCCTCCTGTCGCTATCCTCCTCGGGAGGGTTCCTGCTGTTCGGGATCTGTGGTTAACGGTGGATTTCAAGTAAGGTGCAGGAACACTGCTGCTTCGCCGGCCCGCAATCGGTGGTGGCTGGGCGCTGTGGACTGGCTTGCTGCCCCGTTCAATAGACTGACGGGTGTGCGTCTTTCCTGCTTCGCTGGCTTTTGCTTCGCTTGCTGCCTCTGCTACTGCTGTTAGGTGACGGCCTTTTCCTGCCGGTTGCCGCTCGCTCCCCCCCGGTCCTCCGGTGCCCGTTTCCCCTTCTGGGAGGCGGACTTAGTGGGAGTTGCTCCGTCACGACTGTGTGTGTGTGTGTGTGTCTGCGTGTGTGCGCGCGGTTGTGTTGATTTGAGAAGAGATGAATGGTCATATTTATTGACTGGCTGTGTGGATGAGTGAGCGTGTGCAGGGGTTGGACGGGATCGGGTATTGTTTTTTTTATGAATGTTTATGCATGTCAATTTCTAAGAATGTATTGGTTGAGCTAATGGGTTGGTCATTTATCATTTAGTTTATTTCAATTGAAGGATTGGTTAATTTCTTTTTTTTGTTATTTACCTCTTGTTTGGAGTTTCAGTCTTAGACTGTTAATATTGTTTGGTTTTGTTTCTTTTGGACAATTAGTAGTTTACGTTTTTTTTAATAAGGGGTTTGTGTTATTGTGCCTTGTGTTGATTAATTGTGTTTTCCCTTTCCTCCATAGTTGCTGAGAGCCGACGGTGGCAGCGGTGTCCTGGGTGGTGGTTCCCCTTTTGTGTGCCGTGATTTTGGATTTGGTTGTTTCGCACTTCACCTTTGTATGCGTGTCACGTGAGAGTGGGGTGCCCTTTTCTTTCGTTTGGACCCCCTCCCTCTACATTTTCCTCCACCGTTGGTCAGCTTCAGCTATTGGAGTAGGGTATTAATTATTAGCTTTGTTTTGAAATACCCTTTCTTTGTGTGACCAACCTATAATAAACGTGTTAATTATTTTTTTGCTACTGTGAACCACGTCTCCTGCCCTTCTTTGTATGACTTCCCTGTGTGCCTTTTCCTTATAGTCATATTAATTTACAGTTCCCTGGGTGCAATTCCCAGGGTGGCGTTGTTGGTTTCCTTTTTTTTTTTTTTTTATATAATTGAACTGGTATTACAATATTCTGGGCCCTCGAATCGCCACACTGGCATAGACCTTACCAGGGAGGCTGAGGAGTGTAATTCCACGGTAGTTGGAACACACCCTCTGGTCTCCCTTCTTAAAGATGGCGACCACCACCCCGGTTTGCCACTCCAAAGGCACTGCCCCCGATGTCCACGCAATGTTGCAGAGGCGTGTCAACCAAGACAGCCCTACAGCATCCAGAGCCTTGAGATACCCAGGGCGGATCTCATCAACCCCCGGGGCTCTGCCACCGCGCAGTTGTTTCACTACCTCGGCGACTTCTGCCCCGGAGATTAGATCATCCATCCCCAGGTCTCTTGGCTCTGTTTCCTCCACGGAATACGTGTTGGTGGGATTGAGGAGCTCCTCAAAGTATTCCTTCCACCGTCCGACTATATCCTCAGTTGACGTCAGCAGCTCCCCGCCCCCACTGTAAACAGTGTGAGCGAGTTGCCGCCTTCCCCCCCTGAGGCGCCGGACGGTTTGCCAGAACCTTTTTGGAGCCGATCGATAGTCTTCCTCCATTGTCTCACCGAACTCCTCCCACGTCCGAGTTTTTGCCTCAGCAACTGCCGCAGCTGCACTCCGCTTGGCCCGCCGGTACCAGTCAGCTGATTCCTGAGACCCACAGGCCAACCACGCCCTGTAGGCCTCCTTCTTCAGCCTGACGGCTTCCCCCACCGCCGGTGTCCACCAGCGGGTACGGGGGTTACCGCCACGACTGGCCCCAGCTACCTTGCGGCCGCAGCTTGCAACAGCTGCCTCAACAATAGCAGAGCGGAACAAGGCCCATTCGGACTCAATGTCCCCCACTGCCCTCGGGACGCGGTCGAAACTCTGCCGGAGGTGTGCGTTGAAAATCATCTTGACGGGTTCTTCCGCCAGGTTTTCCCAGCAGACCCTCACAACCCGTTTGGGCCTGCCAGGTGTGCGAGGCGTCTTCCCCCGCCATCTGATCCAACTCATCACCAGGTGGTGGTCGGTTGACAACTCTGCTCCTCTCTTTACCCGAGTGTCCAAAACATGCGGCCGCAGGTCTGATGATACGACTACAAAGTCGATCATAGACAGGCGACCTAGGGTGTCCTGGTGCCAAGTGCACCTGTGGACATCCTTATGTTTGAACATGGTGTTAGTTGTGGCCAAGCTGTGACTAGCACAGAAGTCCAATAACTGAACGCCGCTCGGGTTCAGATCGGGCAGGCCGTTCCTCCCCACCACACCCTTCCAGGTCACGCTGTCATTGCCCACGTGAGCGTTGAAGTCTCCCAGTAGGACAATGGAGTCCCCTTTTGGGGCACTTTCCAGCACCCGTCCCAAGGACTCCAAAAAGGGCGGGTAGTCTGAACTGCTGTTCGGCGCATAAGCACCGACAACAGTCAGAACCCGATCCCCGACCCGAAGGCGCAGGGACGCAACCCTTTCGTCCACCGGGGTAAACTCCAACATACAGGCAGAGAGCCTGGGGGACACCAAGAAGCCCACCCCGGCCCTCCGCCTCTCACCCGGAGCAACTCCAGCAAAGAGGAGAGACCAGCCCCTCTCAAGGACTTGGGTTCCGGAGCCGACGCTATGTGTCGAGGTGAGGCCAACTATATCTAGCCGGTATCGCTCGACCTCTTCCACAAGCTCCCGCTCCTTCCCCGCCAGAGAGGTGACGTTCCATGCTCCAAAAAACAGTTTCCGTAAAGTTTACCATTCTGATATATCTTTTAGCTGACAACAAACTCCTCAATCCTCAAAAAACTCCTAAGTCTGGGTCTGACTGTGGCCCAAACTGCCGAGTCTCTGTGATGTTTCCTCAGCTAACCATCTTGATAGGCACTGCTCTTTCACCTGTCAACCTAGCCCAAGCAGCGGTGGTGGGCGGGGCTTAAGACCTTAAACAGAATTTCTCAAAGAGGAAGTAAGTGTAGATGTGGTTCCAGCCCCAGTTTTCCATTTTTCCATTTTTCCCACTTTTTATGTGGGAAAACCATGTCAACCAAAATATTAATCATAGCAGAGTATCTTTACATAGTTTAAAACATGTCTGGACAGAAACTTGATCAAATATTGCTTTTTTAAGTTTGGATTTAAACATAACTGAACTCATATTTTGACAGAATGAGTGTTACTTAATAAAGGTTGTTATTTTAGCCAGTGGCGTAATTATTATTATAATTATTTTTCATATTAGTGTTATCATTATTTCTTACGGTTATTTGTCACTTCACCACAATTTAATAATTTTAATATTTATTAATATAATAATAATAATAATAATAATACATTTTTATGTAAGAAATTAAACCATAATTTAAGACATTTAACAATAAATGTCTCTTTATGTACAATGTATATATATATATGTATCAAGCACCAGCTAATTACACAAAGACCCATATCTGTCCTTCTTGATTGACATGTGTCAGCTTAAACTGTGTAGTTGTGGTTGTAGTTCTGACGTTGTAGCGAGGACCTTTTCCTCGGTCCTATCATTAGCTGATGTGCATTGTTTGGGCTACATTCCAAGTGGAGCATGTAATTGTTTACCTGCTGCGGGGGTATGTTCTGAAGCTAGTGATTCATAATGTCAGCTGTCACGCCATTATACTGCATTGCACCATCTGTCTTGAGGTCTAATGCTGCTGTCCTGTATACGATGAAGCCTGTTAAGATCATCGACTTCATAGTTATTGTTATTGCTTAAGTGTCATAATTATACATTATTGAACTTTAAGAGACATTAGGTTGGTTATTCACAATCTGCGTGTATAGCTGTGACAGCTGTGACACACTCACGAAGGTCCGACCTGATGCCGGGTATCCTGTTTGTTGTTGTATTTGCGGGGATGGGGCGTGTTTAACGCCCGCCTACACCTGTTTGGCCAATATGCTCTCAGCACTGATTCACGTGTCGCAACGTGGAGTCTCTTACTATCACTGGAAACACTGATCTTCTTGAGCATTCTAGAGGAAACATAGTATATTTTCAGACGCCCGTTGCTTATCTGTTCAGATTACGCAGAAAATTCTTAATGTCACTTGCCGTAACTTCTTTGTAATGATCAACACGGAGACAGATTATTCGTTAATTTCTATACTAAGTTACGTACTGCAGTGAGTCTTCACTGTATCACCTGAACGCACCTACCAGTGATAGAGAATTAGTTTAAACATCATGTGCACTCAACTATAAGTCTAGCAATTCCACTGTAGTTTTCAGTATGTTGATAATCCATTAATAGCATCGATATAGATACATTCATGATGTAGGACTGCATAGTGCTATGCTACATATCTACTACTGATTCTGCATCACTCTATCTGAGGAGCTAGATATAAATAATTGCCCTGTCAGTACACAACACAGCCGTCCATATTACGCAAAAGTTTATCCAAAGGCTGACATACCAGACGTGTTAACTGCGTGAAGATAATGGTTGTGGTATAGGACACAACCACTGTTAGGGTAAGGACTTAAAGTCTAGAGTTGGTTTTGGTCTTTTTTATGTCATTTATGACATAACAAAAATATAGAGGACTATCTTGTGAACAGCTGAGACTCACCTGTTTTTCTATGTTTGGCTTTTCTTCTTGAACTTGGGCAGTAGCTGCTGAAGCAGTTCCTTAGCAGCCATCGGTCTTTGAGTGCATGTGCTCTCATTGGAAAAGTGGAATGTGGTGCTCTCGCGGTGTGAAGAACCTGAGCAGCTGACTTTGGATTTACCATCTGTGGATCTTCTGACTGTACAGCAAGAATTAAAATGCAGCTGAGACACAACCACAGCATCGTTATCACTGCACTAGATGTTACATGGTGGTGTCCAGTACTCACAGCGAATATCTGCATATAGGTGACTGACTGTGAAGCGGTTCCTTGCCCTCTGGACCCCAGGCTATACGTTCAGCCATCAGATAAAGTGTGCATCCCTGCTTCCTCTGACGAACCTTTTCACCACCGCAAGCACTCTCTGAGGTGATGCCATGGCAAAAAGAGAACTGAAAAAACATTTAAACTGTTGATGATTATCATCAATAATCATGTCCTGTGTATGGATTCTGCCACAAAGATAAAAAAAAAGATGAACAGGGCGTTTGATAGAATTGTGTTTTACCTCTTAAACATCTGTTTAGCGCTATGACAAAAACCACCCAGTCGTTACTGTGTGGAGTGGTGCAGAATTCACATTAATGAACATTACACTATGATATTTAGCACTTTGTATGATTGCAAACACGACAAATTCAGCTGATGGACAACGTCGTAAATTTATGTTTGTTTACGCGTTCATCCTCCGCTAGATACCTGAACACAAAATAGCCACTGTTCGGTTGACGGTTTTTATTACATCAACTTAGCTAACCAGTTAGCTACCGTTAACAGACAAGAATAGAAAAAGCTGAGGGGAGAAGTCGCCAGTAAAATTACTTTACCTCAAAAATAAACCAATACTGCAGCGAGTACCTCGCTTTCCGTCAAACATAATCTCGAGTTATATGTTATTTGTAAAATCATAGTTTGCAATTAACTGAATTTAGACTACTCTAACATGAGGCCCTGACTTCAGCGCCGACAATGAAGCAGAGATGTAACAAAAAATTGTTCGGGGGATAAAACGGTAAAATAAGAGTTCCAGTCAGAGCGGCGACAGCGACATTTCAATAATATTTACAGTACAGTCACAGTATTAAACCTGCTAATAATACACACACATACAACACACACACACAACTATATTATTTAGTATATCATATAATAGTTATTATATATATATATATAGTATATATTAATACTACTAAATAATATAATATATAATCATATAATCATATATTAATATACTTTAC